>NC_041233.1:2654322-2677487 GCF_002837175.3 Physeter macrocephalus | reverse complement strand
GGGCCCGTGAGCCATGGCCGATGAGCCTGCGCGTCCGGAGCCTGTGCTCCGCAACGGGAGAGGCCACAACAGTGAGAGGCCCGCATACCAAAAAAAATAAAAATAAATAAAATAAATAAAATATTAATCCCTCGTACCCCTGGAACATGGGCTTCACTAACATTAATAAACAAACAAAAAGAAAGACATGGGATCCAAGAGGGAGGGGAATCCCATGCAGAAAAGTGAAGGGAACTGTTAAGGTAACAGTGACAGGAAACCCCAGGTTGACAGCTATACAGCAGGCCTCGAAAGCAACCAGCCCAGCCAGGGTGGGCTCTAGAAAAATGATGTGTGTGAACCTACTGATTCACACTTCTGTCAGAGTTGATAACTTTAATATGGAAAAAAAAAAGGAAAGATACGAACAAGTCAAAGAAGGCATCAAAATCTGTTTTCTACCCCATGTTGAAGGATTCCATTCTATTGGTGGGAGGAAGTCGGGAAAAGACAGAGAGACAGAGAGAGACGGAGAGAGACAGAGAGACAGAGATGGAGCAACGCACCACCCCATAATGCTGTTGGGCTGAGAGCTGCTCTAAGTCAGGGATGCAAGTGCCTATGGCCATACTGACCACTCCAGAAGCACCCAACCCCATTTACTCTGAGAAGCCAAGGAGGGTTTGTCCCAGTCAGGAGTAGCAGTAATAACAGGTTACACTTACTGCCAAGGACTGTTTCAAACATTTTACTGACGCACGTTTCTCACAACTCGAGGTATTAGCATCATCCCCATTTTATGGATAAGGAAACTGAGGCTCTGAGAGTTTGAGCAAATCACACATGAACGCAGGGCTACTGTACGGCAGAGTTGGATTTCATAGCCAGTTGGGCTTTGGACCCTGCATTCTTAGCTGCTACATTATACTGTTTGGATGGGAGACTGTCCTGGAAAACCAGATGCTAAGGGTCTTTCTTTTTACTTACTTCAAAGCAGGGGCAGCTCCAGAATGTATAGATTGGGCAGGGGTGTGGAGGGGAAGGCCTTAGGGACAGCAGTGTGGCTTGTAACTGCAGTGTGTGCAGGAGCTCGTGTGCGGCAGGGTACAGGATACACGCTTTGAAGCTCTGACAGCATACAAAGCGTGCTGTTCTTTGACTAAGACTTTAGGTTGACTTGGGAGGGTTTGAGGAGACTGAAAGGGGAAAAGTGCCCCCTGCCACCTCCCACAGCTGCCTCCCTCTGCTGCAAGGCCTCATTTGGTTTGGGCTGCACCCCGTTTTCCTGCCTCTCCTCTGTCTGCTTACTTGTGTGGTTCTGATGCCGCAGCTGGCCAGGAGACAAGTCTACAGCCACGTGCACCCCAAACTCCAAGGTCTTTGTCCCCAAACCTGAAATGCATTACAAACAGGTCTCAAAGTAGATAAAAGTCACCTTAGTCTTCAACACATATATTCAGGGCATGAGAAGAAAACAAGTAACCAAACCAGGTGTACAGGGACTCTTTGTAAGGCATGCCTACGCAGCTAGAATTGGCCAGGACCCCGCCTCCTCACTGCTCTGGTCTCCCTGGAGGGCAGCAGCTCGGTGCTGTTTGGCTGGCACACCATACAGCCCTCAGCCAGGAACAGCCCAACTGACTCCTCAGCTCTTACGCAGCCTCAACACACGCCAGTCTTCTCTGGCTCCCCAAACAAGCAGAGCCACACGGAGGGCCCCTCTGCCCCCCGCACACAGACTAGAGCAATGGCTCTCCAATCCGAATGTGCAGCAGAAACACTTTGGCCTCTGGGGGACAAACGCACATTCCAGGAATTTGCATACAGATAGTGCTACAACCACGTCCAGAAACTTTTCAGCATTTCCCATGGCACTTATATTCCTGTTCAAATGTTTTACAAGAGTCTCTAAGCCACTACAGATGCTGAGCCCTGCTGCTATGGACTCAATGGTGGCCCCCAAATTCAGATATTGAAGCCCTAATCCCCAGTGTGACAGCATCTGGAGATGAGCCTTTGGGAAGTAATTAGGGCTGGACGGGGTAAATGGGGGTGGGGCCCTCATCTGACAGGGTTAGTGCCCTTCTAAGAATAGACAGCAGAGAAGACTGTTCTGTCTCCAGGTGCACAAAGAGGTAATGTGAACACACAGCAAGGCGGTGGCCTCCTACAAGCCCAGAACAGAGGCTTCATAATGAAACCTACCTTGTTGGCACCTTGGTCTTGGACTTCCGGCCTCCAGAACTGTGAGAAAACAAATTTCCGCTGTTTAAGCCACCCACTCTGTAGTATTTCATATGGCAACCCAAGCAGACGAATACACCTGCCTTTCTTTTTAATTTCACTTCCCATGACTCTTGTTTCAGCCACATTTCAGGTCCTTTGGAACCAATCCCAGGACATTTCGATCACTATTCTTTCTGCACACCCACCCCCCCATACCTCCTGTCACCTCAACCCCACACTTTGAGGACTGGCTCCTCTCACCCTAATTTTCAGCTTAAATGTCACTTCCAGTAGTGGCTAGCTGTCAAGGTTTTTGCTGTTCACCCACCTTATTTCAAACTTTTCTTCCCTTGAATTGTTAAGCCTATTTAAGATACTTCTCCTAATTTCTCTTTGTTCCATGTACTTTCTCTAATTCAGTTTTACTGACTAAGGCCCTTGGGTGGCAAAATTTACTGTAAGCTAGCTACCATATTACAGATCACTGTCAAATGTGCACTTGTTTGAGGCAACTTTAATTAAAGAAAGCCAGGAGAAGTCTAAGATATGCCCTTTCTAGTAGTTTTCTTTTGATAGCCAGAGCCTTTAGACTCGATGCTGCACTTTAATTCAGAAGTCAATGTAACAGTTTAATACATGTAATAAGTTAAAAAGTGTTAGTGAAGTAGGAGCTGGATTTTGTTCTTCCAAACATGTTTCCGAAAGCCTGTTTTATTTTAAAACACACACGGAGTTGGACACAAATGCCTTTTTAACCATCGTGGAGGAGATTTCACGGATTGCTTAAATTGGTCACTCTTCTTCTCTACTGAGCCCGCGGTTCTTGACGCCTTATGAAGCACGAGAAGATGGGTCTCTTCCTTTGCTTCCCTCTTTGTTGTAATACGAGTCCTTGGATGACAGTAATTATACGACCAATTTTTCCGTAACCATTTGGCAATCATTAAAGCTTTGCAGTTGCCAGTTTTCCTACCAGTGTCTTACCACCTAAGGGAGAAAGACAGACGGTCATGAAACGATATTGAGTTTGCCCTTCCTTGTACAACCGTTTAGGCACTGGCAAAAGAGAAACACATGACACTTGTGCAGAGTTTTACAGACTGACAAAGCACCAATGGAGACAGCAGTGCCCTTCGCAGGAGAAGCAGCGGTGTCTCAGAGGCAATGGGCATGGCCAGCCCCACAGCCATCTTTCCTGAACTTCACGTCTAGCGTGCTCTAGTACGTTCACACTCACATATCTGCCTTCCGAGAGGAAGAACTCAATCCCATCGTCCTCACGACGAGGGCTTTGGGGTTTGTTTTAGCTTTACGCCCCTCTCACCAGATTCAAAATCGAGTTTCAAGGTTATGTATTCTGAAAGTTCAGACATACTATAAATAGAAGGCTGGGGGGAAACTCCCTGGTGGTCCAGTGGTTAGGACCCTGCGCTTTCACTGCTGAGGGCCCAGGTTCATTCCCTGGTCAAGGAGCTAAGATCTTGCAAGTCACTGTGCGGCCAAAAAAAAAGAAAAAAGACTGGGATTTCCAACTACGTATTTTCTTCAACAAGAAATTAGTATTTTCACCTTCCCTATCTCTGTCAACTATACCTTTGCCCTCTATACTTTTTTCTTCAATGACTCTCCTTTAACCATATGCCTGCCCTGGTTTTCCCCTAATCCCAAGAGACATCTATCTAAAGCTCTTCTATACAGGTTTGACAAGTGTACTGAGTTACGATTAGGTACCAAAATACTACTTGTAAGAATATCCACTCAGTGAGCTAGCACTTTTTCTTTTTCAATATAATCAGCAGACAATTATATTTTTTCAAAAGCTAACACCCTCCCCTTCTAAAGTCACCCCATCATTCCTATGAGAAGTGTTCTCTACCTCCTCTGACCTTTCAAATCTGTTTATACCAAAAGTCTTGACTCTTATTGTATATCATAAACAAATGGCCTCGCCTTTTGGGGCTGGACTATTTCTCTATAAGCTGATAGGATCTGCAGAAGAGTCTGGATTGGATTATTCTCCCAAGGATGTGCTATCAGCCCTCAATTTCAAGTTCAGAGTCTATATATGATGTGGACATTGACCCCGACCCCTCACACGGGAAAGAAGAGATCTGAGGGTGGAGAGGGAGCAAATGAATCCAAGGACCAAAACGAGAGGAATTTTCTTGATGTTCACCAGGACTAGATGTAAAGGGTCTAGACCTTGGACCCTGATTAGTTATGTCAGGAGCTGATCACTTTTATGTTGTATAAGACCGCCTATTTTATGCCTGTTGTGTCTTCTCTGTTAGTTTTCTCCTTAGTTTCCTTGAGAAAATTCTAGATGATAGAAATAGTTCTCTGCGTATACTAAAACTCTACTGCTGTTCATTTTGATAAAGTATTTAGTGCCATACTTTCTTGTTTTACTATATGTTGATAAATGCAATGTGCAAACCCATCATATTTTTATTAAACAGCACTTACCAAGCATTTCTTCTAACTTTGTTGTGGCAGGTTGTTTCACAGTAAATATATAATCATTATTTCTAGGAGAAAAAGTAACAAGCTTTCTTATTGCATAAACTAAGAGGAAAAGACAACATTCATTATTTATATAGTAAGACTACTTTTAAACAGTCTTCCTCAGGGCTGGTTTTAAATAGTTGAAAGTTGTGTGTATATATATATGTAAGAATATACACACACACACACACACACACACACACACACACACACACACACACACACACACTACATGCCCCACCCCCCAATTTTTCTTATAATTAACCTATAAATTTCCATATTAGGTCGAAGCTAAAATGCTGGCCTAAAGCACTTTTTTTCTTTGCTTCAATATGGTTTTTATTCATACCCACAATAAAATTCGCATGGTAACTCAGAGTGACTTAGCTAATCAGGACATGGATAAGTGAAGCATGATGTACTGTTTCCTAGATCCTGCAATTCCACATCTCTCTCTCAACTTGGTGCTCAACTGTTCTGAGCTGTCGCTGCCCCCCGAGCTCACCCTGGGCGTCGGGCACAGTTACTTACACCTTCCTCTTCTCCACCACACCGAGCCTCACAAAAGCTGCTAAGGCGTTTTTTTGTACATCGGAGGATAATACGTCATAACACTGTGAGGCACCTAAAAGAGAGGGAAAGGGAGAGTTAGTGGCTTACTTTCTGTGCTCAACTAACAGAAGTTACCAGCCACAGAGGTGTGACTCACCTTGATTGAGAAGCTGGCCTGTGAATTTTCTAACGTTCACCAAGTACTGTTTCTCAGTGAAGTAGTCTTCTTCCTTGTTCAAGAGGTATTTGCAAATTATCTGATTTTTAAGAGGGAGGATGAGAGGAACAGAAAGTGAAAAAGAGCAGCGAAATACAGGAGAAGAGTAAGTAATTTTACACTGCCCCTCTTAACAGGATGATACATTATATTAGAGCAGAATAAAGACCTCCCCCCGAACCCCGCCGAAAAAAGTTCTACCTTCCACCTGGGGAAGACACTTGCTCTTCAGACCAGAAACAAGTGCAGGGTAGGCAAGTCTTAGTTATATTTGCTATGGGAGGATGAAGGAGAACTTGCGAAAGATTTACACACCTGGTAAGATTCCACAAAAGGTTTAAAGAGTCCTATTAAAAACTCTAACACGGTATTTCCTTTTTCTGTAACTAGGATGTCCCTTGTCGTCACTTGTGTGGCCTCACTTTTACAAAGCAGGTAACAGCCTTCTTCAAAGTCCTGCAAGGGGAGGGGAGAAGACAGAGTGCATCCTCTAATTTATAACTTAGGTCAACGATCCACTGCTGGGCTCAGCATGTGCAGCCCTGTGCCCTCAGAACAAGGGAAACCGCAGCTAATTCTGCAAGCCTTCCCGGACTGTTGTGGCTGTCAGACAGGAGCCAGAGCAGCACTGTTCCAACACTCACAATGCTGAACCTCAAATGCAGCAAACACCAGAAAACTGACGGGCCTCAGAAATCATCACCGGGCCACAGATTTCCCTTCGCTCTGCACTGACGAGCCACACTCCTCGCACTTGAATAGAAGTGCACGCAGCAAGTCCAAAAAGTACTGAGAATCATGTTATGCTGAGAACGGCTGCCCTCATTTCCCACTAAGTAAAACCTGTGGCCCTCAGCATAACGGACAGACACTTAACCCACCTGTCAATGCTGGCACTGCCCCCAGCCCAGCAAGCCAGAAGTCCAGCTCTGGGAGCCCGATCCTTCACCTGCTGTCTACACCACCAGGTAGGACCACTGTTCTCTAATCGCAAAGCAAAAGGCCCTACTCATTCTAACAAGTGGTGCTGGAAAACGCTGGTGCTGGTTGCTAAATTTTCTAACAAAATAGAGCGGTTTATTTACAGCGGCTGCACTAATGGTTCAAAGATTTGGTTCCTGTCACCAAATATTCCCTAAATTATTGATTAAACCTGACCAAGAATTAAAACAGAGTTTGTTGAACTGTGAGTGTCCATGTTTCTCTTTTGTTCTGCTGCACGTAGTCTTGAAGGAAGGGAAGACACACCCGTGAATCCAAGCCTAACATTTCCAGAACTCACACCGCAAACACACTTGCTCTTTGGCAGTAAGGATTTACCTTTAGTGCATTTCCTGGAAGAAAGATGAACTCATCTGAAAAAACATTGCATAGGAAGCGAAAGCAACTGTAGACATCCTCTGGAAATAAATTCATTACATAAAATTACAACTCTGCTTTTTAAACATTCAGGGAGTACCAAGAAGTCCATGATACTCCAAAATGCAGTATTTTACAGGCATATTATTCACATACCAGGGACAAGAGTTAAGGCCCCCAAAGGAAGCTATAACCAATCCAAATTTTACCTACAGAGCAACTACAGGCTAGCAAAGTTTCAATGGTTGAGACTGAATTACAAGCAGGTCTCGAACCAGTCGGTCTGGTAGCGAGCAAGAGGCCACTGCCTGCAGAAGCCAGGGTACTTCACTTCCCCTGTACGTGGATCCCTAGCAGAGAAGCAAGGGAATGGCTTCCTTCGTTCCCTTCCACACTCGTATGTGCTGATGTCTCTACTGTACCTTTAGCGCTAGGACACACTGGCACACAGTCAGAGAGACTACTGTCTTATCCGTTGGGCGTGTAGGTCTGCCCTGCCCATCGGCTATAGACCATCTTTCTGACGTGAATTTTCTCATTAGAAAAATATACATCCATGGGGACACAAACGGTTGCCTCCAATTTCAGGGTGTTCACACTGAAACACTCTAGAAGACCACATATGTGCCACTCAGTTGTGGACAAATCCCAGCGTAAGAAGCCTCAGATAGAACTAAGATCAAGCTTTGAGTTTTCTGTGTCCTGAACTAAGTTGTCTGACCTCTCTGGGACCCAGTTTCCTCATTCACAAAATGAACGCTGGACCTCTGAGGTTCCTTCCAAGGCTAAAGGTCTGTGGCTGAGCCCAGTGTGTCTCACTCTGGCTTTTCCTTATAATTATCTACAGAGCTTTGAAAAGCAAAAAACAAAAACATCGATTTCTGGCCCACACCCCAGCCAGTTGCATCAGAAACCTTTGGGGATGGGACTCGGCCTCCAAAAATTCTAAGGTGCAGCCTGGGTA
Organism: Physeter macrocephalus; assembly: GCF_002837175.3. Lineage (NCBI taxonomy): Eukaryota > Metazoa > Chordata > Mammalia > Artiodactyla > Physeteridae > Physeter > Physeter macrocephalus. The sequence goes on along the minus strand of NC_041233.1, from coordinate 2,669,685 downwards.
GAAAACCCCTGGCCCTGACTACAGGTTTCTGTGAAAAAAACAGTTTTACTCATTATTATACTCCTCGGTGCGACCAGAATGCTACCGCGCGCTGAGCACTCACGTGCCGCTGGACTGTTTACCCGCCCTGTCTGCTTCTGTCAGATGAGGGAAGGGACGTCAGAAAAAGAGCATCAGACCAGAAAATGGGGAGCTGTGCTCTAGTCCCAGATCCTTAAGGGATCAGGAATCTCTGGGCCTCATTTTCCTTATTTATAAAAGGAGAGGTTGACATGAGATGATTTCTTAGGTCCCTTGCAATTCCCAAATTCTATGGCCAGGTAAGTAGGGGAAAAAAACCTAATGAGCTCTGAGTAGAGGTCCCATCCCTTGCTGGTGTGTGGGCTGCAGGCATGTGGCAGAGCATTATAATAGAAGGCTTCAAACGTTGCTCTCTATAAGGAACTCAACGGCCAGATCTCTTCCAAAACTCATGACCACCTTCCCGAAAGTTACCTTTCCTGAACCCAGGCGTCATCTGCAATGCCACAGCTACTAAGGAAGGACGGACAAAAATGTTGAGCAGCTGGTTCCTGTAAGCCGAGCACAGGAGGAGAGTGATGTGCTGGAAAACAAGCCCATCGACCACTTCTGGGCCTCCAGAGTCCACTTTCAGAGTCACCTGGTCTTTGACGAGGCTGACGATGTTGGAATGCAGAAGAAGGCTGGACTGGACCACTTCTTCAGCAAGTTCATTATCTACATGCATACACAGACAATTCATTCAGGCAAATGGCAAAGAAGTGGGATGGTCACTGCTAGGAGTCTTAGGCCCAGTATGAAGCAACGCTAGTGACCCGACACGTTTATCTTCAAGTGCCAGGTATGGGTTTTAGGCTCCACCAATTGAGGTAATGATACCATATGTGAAGGATATTTCAAAAGCACTATTTCATAAATCAACTCTCTCTGAGGACATGTAACATGCTTTCTTATCTACCCCAAATCTGTCAGCCATTCTGAAATGCATATCAATTCCCACTCTGAAAACCAACACTTCCCCAGGAACCAAGGTTTTGTCACATATATGGGAATTTAAGAATATTAAGACAAGAAGACATGCTTCATACGCACATACACACACCTCGCTTAGACCAACTCCGAGATGGCAAGAATATCGCTTTACAACTTTGCAGGTAAACCCAAGGGCAGCCCAGAGAGGCACTCTCCTTGCTTCAGGTCTCTCTGAGCACAGACGGATGCTGAGGAGATTTTTCTGGTTTTCCTACATCAAAGATAACTAAAGAGGCAGCTCCTGACAGCTCCTGGTAAGTCATCACCTGACACTGCGCTGGCCGAGAGACAGCCAAGGAGTTAGAATTATAAGTATAATAAAGAGATGGTGATATTTAACAACACGCTCGATAAGGGAAATACTTTTATTGTTCCCCTGAGCCAAAGAGCTGGCTGACAGGTGTGCTAGGCAGGCGCGCTGCTCGAGCTGGGCGACAGGCTCTGCTGGTGCGTCATGGAGGGACAAGTGGGAGGCGTGGTTTCCCTCTCGGACTCGATCACATTCGCTCTGGGCTAATCTGCCTGTCTCAGCTTGCTCAAGGTAAGGACGCAGCACATGATATCACATATATAATACAAGATGATTTATCTTACACATACAATATAATGATATGTATATCATAAAAAGGCCTAGATAGAATGCTTAAGAATGTATGGGATAATCTGGGTAAAAAAGCAAAAAGGAACCGAATATACATGACATGTTCTAAATTAGGAATAGTGTTTGATGACTACATGATTTCTGGTACTTGGATACCAAGCGGCTCTCACTTTGTAACAACTGGAGTTGTCGCGGCAGCTGCACAGGTACTTTTCGCTGTGGACTGGCCACGTATTTATCCCCTCTTGAAAAACCAACACCTCAGAAAGACAGGTGCCTCTGCTCACACACGTTTCTGGGCCAAACATTCCTCTTTCACGCCTTTCTGCCTTGTGTTACAGTCCACGTGTCCTTTGCTTCCCATCAGGCCGTTAACAACACTGGGATTCGGATTCGTCTCTACTTCCCTCCCGGCGACCAGCGCTCTACTGGCTGGCACTCCTGTCGGCAATTCTCCCTGGCCTCTCTCGGCCACACCGCCCTCTGCCGCTGCCTGGCTCGGCTTCCTGAGTTCTCATTTACGCACGGCAACCTTCTCGCTTGTCTCCCTGCCTCCAGTTTCTCCCCACCGTGGTCCATCTTTAAAACTGACATCAGGGGACTTCCCTGGTGGTCCAGTGGGTAAAACTCCACGCTCCCAATGCAGGGGTCCCGGGTCCGACTCCTGGTCGGGGAACCAGATCCCGCATGCCACGGGGCAACTAAGCCCGTGCACCACAACTACCGAGCACGGGAGCCGCAACTAAGAGCCTGCATGCCGCAACTAAGACTCAGTGCAGCCAAAATATAAGAACAAAAACATACCTCCCTGTTAAAAAAAAACACAAAAAACCTGACACCAGGCTGCTTGCTAAAGGCCAATCCGTCACACTTCCCTGCCTAAAACCCACGTCTGCGTCCTGTGACCTACAGACTCCAGTCCAGATCCCCAGGCAGCGGGCCTCTATGATCCAGCCTCTGTCCACATCTCCGTCTCCATCACTCCCTTCCCAGAGCCAATGTTCTAATGTTACCAACCGCCAGCAGCTCAAGGGATGCCCGGTGCTGTCACACCCGCCATCGCATGTTTCCTGATCCTTACATTAACAACGCCCCTCTCCATCTGTCTTCCTGAAGAGCTCCTACTGTCCCACCAAGATGGGTTCAAGTAACTTCTATGAAATCTTCCCTGCGTGTGGGCCCTTTCCTACACAGCAGTCTCAGTAAGCCCCAGCAATCTGTCCGTAGCTCTTTGTCTTTATGTCACTGAGCCCTCTCTACTAGTTTACACATTACTACCCACACTGTCTTCTACACACCAGCAGAACCTCCGGAACAGGGGTTGCATCTAGTTCATCTTTGTACCCCTGGTAGTTCCCAGCACCCACCAGGTACTCAGTATAGGTTTAATGAGTGGACAGTAAACACCTGACTATAAATAATTATCCGGTCTTAAAAAGACTGCATTTCCAATTGTAGTCTCTACGATTTTAAATCAAAGAGATTGAAAACAACTTAAGCTAACTATTGTCATATACATCCCAAACTCCCAGCAAGGTCTTCATAACTCCAGTGAGGTTCCTACAAAGTTGTTATTATCAGAGAATTGCATACAGCTCTCCAAGACCAGCCATTTAATCCTTACAATGCAGTGAGGCAGATGGGTTGCAAATAAAATGTGGAGAAAGAGGTGGGTGTAGGGGCTTCCCTGGTGGCGCAGTGGTTGAGAATCCATCTGCCAGTGCAGGGGACACGGGTTCGAGCCCTGGTCCGGGAAGATCCCACTTGCTGCCGAGTGACTAAGCCCGTGCGCCACAGCTACTGAGCCTGTGCTCTAGAGCCCGCAAGCCTAGAGCCCGTGCTCTACAACAAGAGAAGCCACCACAATGAGAAGCCCATGAACCGCAACGAAGAGTAGCCTCCACTCGCCGCAACTAGAGAAAGCCCGCGCGCAGCAACGAAGACCAACGCAGCCAAAAATTAAAAAAAAAAAAAAAAAAAGATTTAAAAAAAAAGTTTAAAAGAAAAAAAAGAAAGAGGTGGATGTAGAGGGAAGAATATGTGGAGTACAAAGAGTCACTATTTATTCTCCACTCTGCTAGGTAGCAGGGGAGGGTATACTGGTTCTCTGCCTACTCAGAGTCTCATAGGGAGAAATGACATGTAAACAATTATTCTCAAATAATTGATATGCTACGTTCAATGTCCTGGATAAAAACAGATTAGGCTTTCTTTCTATGAGCAATGCTTTGCTTAAAGTCCTATATGGGTTTTTTTCACGTCTAGGCTACAACTTTTCCAAATTAAGAAATAAAAAAAGCAAGCATTATCACCACGTATGTCCCACATACATACCAGGCCAAGTGAGAAACCCCCCGAAGGCCTGGGCTAAGCCTTTCAGCCATAAAGTCTTTTCCAATAGGGCATCAAAGTCCATGGATGGCCGGTTCTGAAGCAGAACAGCAACTATTAGTGGCCACGGGCTCACAACCAGGTTCTGAATTTGCAGGAGCTGCATTTTGTAGGCAACTTCAGTGACAAAGGCATGCATGTCCTCTGACTGTTTCTGAGGAATATATCTAAAAGGAAGAATACAGAACAACCAATTACAGTTCTGCTACTTAGACAATGTCAGTGGAGAGGGAATGGGAGAAGACAGATCCTTTAGAAGGTTTCTCATACTTTCTGCCAACTGCATTCTCTCAGGTCACGCTGCAAAAATATACTTTCACTTTACGAGAGTGGGATCTGTCCACTCGTCTCTGGACTATGCTCGAGAGGTGATTAAAAATACTCAAGGTAAGAGGGTTGGTTCTATTATCCCTGGTTCCAGGCCAAAACAAACAGACAAATAAACAGACAAAAAACACTTGCTGCTGCTTTGTCAGTGGGCTATTATCACTTCTTCTGTGAAAACCGATGCCTCCTCCCGTGGACTGAACTGCTCTGTCTCCTGCGAATCCACAGTACTTTGAACATGTCTCTTGTAGAACACACCCAACAGGTGATGATATGATATGTACGGCAACTGCTCATGCTTGTGCTGACAGGCTGTACCGCTGGCCTGACTGCTACACCGCCCTTCTGAGAAGCTTCAGGGCACCTGCTAAGCACTGCCTCGGTCCTTGCCTGACTGACTCCTCATGCGTGGATCACCCAGCGTTGAGTCAGATGATATCCAGAACCTACCCAGAGCTGGCTGGAGCAAGGATATATGCACAGGACCTAACAGCAGCCACATAATAAGGTGGCTTAAGGTGAAAGCTGTAGCCAGTGAGGACTCCCTGGTAATGGATACACTGGCCAATTTGAGATGGACAAAGTGAAAGCTTGTGGCTGCAGAAAGCTTGTGGCTGCCAGCTGATGAAGCTGCGAGCGAGGCTGCCAGCTGCTGTGGGACCACTGGCGCTACAGATAAATTATGAATGATGCTGCAGTCATGGAAGCCTGGCTGGGCAGGCGATTTGTCTCCTTTACTCCTGCGGGTGTATTTCTCTACATTAAGAAAACCCAAATGTGTACCTGTACCTGCATCCTGAAAGACGCTAACACATTTCCTTGCCCACAAAACTATAACCTTCTTGAGGACAGGGACTCACTCCCATTCATTATTATTAAACAATCCTTTCTAGGCTCGAAAGCAATGCTTAGTACATACTTTGGCTGGCCTACCAATGGTGCTCAACAATTCTCATACATGCCTTGTTAACAACGGCTTATTTCTTCACACGTTTAAGTCAGTAGGGTACTAGGGAGGGAGCTGGGGGAGATGGAATCAAAAGAAGCATCTATTACTTTGAGAGTAGGCAGTGGGTCTTGTGTTTTGTTTTGTTCGTTTGAGCACTGTCTGGCTTTGCATGTTTAATGCATATATCCCACAGTTAAGTGTCCGGCGAACATATTAATTGAAGCTTTCTGCTTCTCCGGGGCGTGATCTCAGATAACCAAGTTTCAGTGCTAGAAGTTGTCAACTCAAGAATCACAGTTTACACTTTCAGATTTTCATCCTTGTTTCTATGTCAGTTATGTAAACACAGGCCTTGCACCTTGGAACCAAGTTATATGGGCTCCGACCCATCCTCCCAGCTGCCAGAGATCGAAGCGACACAGGGTCTCCGAAGTACACATGAATATTTCCAAACTTTTCAGAGAGAATCCTTCTGGCTTTCAACAATCCCTGAGAGTATCACAACAGGGGAAAAGAAAACAGGAACACATTCAGAAATCATTTGGTGTATAAAGTACATCATAAATAAATATAAATTTAAAGAAATTTAATTTCTTTAAATTCCAGTACAATCAAGCTTGGCTATCCTTTACGTACAGTTGTAGATTCTTTCGGCTTAGGAACCCCTAGGAGCTCATAAGCATACAGAGTTTCTTCCAATATCCTATCGTAACTGATGCTGATTGGAACAAGGTAGGTATCAAAAACCTCTCTTTTAAAAAACGGTTCCATCACAATATTCAGAAGACCTGTAAATGTACGGAGAAATGATTGTTCAAACATATTGAAAAGGAAAGCAAACAAGCCCGCAGGAAGATACTAAAAGCATACATTATATACCAAGCCCATAAATACAAACAGTTGAAGTTAAAGAAACAGTTACACTTATAAAGTAAAGAACATCTTGCAAAAAAAGTGTCAAGTTCTATTTAGCAGCTACGATGACACCACGCCTGAAGCCTCTGGGTTTGTGTTTTTCCTTCAGTCTGTAAAGAACCTACCAAATTTTGGAGTCAGTGTCTTGGCGGAGCGGCTTCTTGTCCCTTCGAGGAAAAATTCAACAGGAGCATAACCATTCTTTAAAGAGAAAACACAAACAAACAAAACAAAACACAAAACCCATTGCCTACTCTCAAAGTGATAAATGCTTCTTTTGATTCCTTTTCCCGAGTTCCCTCCCCAGCCCTCTGAGCAAACACTGCTCACAGTGAAACTTAGACAAGAGAGTCACACAGAGTAAACAGATTGCGGAGGTTATGCACATTCCTCGAGGGGGAAAAACCAGCTAAGCAGTCCATTCAGAAGTTACGAATTTAGGGCTTCCCTGGTGGAGCAGTGGATAAGAATCCGCCTGCCAATGCAGGGGACACAGGTTCGAGCCCTGGTCCGAGAAGATCCCACATGCCACACAGCAACTAAGCCCGTGTGCCACAACTACTGAGCCTGCGCTCTACAGCCCGTGAGCCACAACTACTGAAGCCCTCACGCCTAGAGCCCGTGCTCCATGATGAGAGAAGCCACCGCAATGAGAAGCCTGCGCACCGCAACAAAGAGCAGCCCCCGCTCGCCGCAACTAAAAAGAAAGCCCGCGCGCAGCAACGAAGACCCAACGCAGCCAAAAATAACTAACTAAATAAATTTATATTAAAAAAGTCTCTACTGAAACAAAAGAAAAAACAAAAAAAGAAGAAAAAGTCACGAATTTAAGTAAGACCTTAGAGCAAACTTCAATGAAAAGAAAATACAGCTTGCAAGTAGTCGGTAATTATTTGCATTACCCGTAACATAGTTTTCACATATTCGGAGAACACCGCCCAGTAGAGCTGATCGCCGCCGAAGGTCCGCCGCATGAAGAACGCCCCCGACATTCGCAGCAGCTCACCAACCATCTTCATTCCTAGGAAGTCTACGGAAGAAACAACGGTTAGTGTTGATTTGCAGATCTTGAAGCTTTCTATGAATATCTCAACTCAGATTCTATTAAGATAGATTTCATGTAGGTAAGACACCCCTAATCTTAAAAAGAAACATCTAATGGAATTAAGGAAAGAAGGGACTCTGTCGGCAGGTGCTGGCTGGGAGGTTACCTTGTGCACCCCACTCCCCATGCACCTCTGCGTTTACAACCAGACCAGCTAGAGTTGGGGGCAACAGCAGGCAATGGGAGAGCCTCTACTGTGCCATCATGCCAATTTCCTTAGTCAGCGCTGCTGCTGACCTCAGCGACAGATCAACATATATCCTCCATGCTCTGCACAGTCAGGCCAAACCAGCTCTCACCTTTCCTTTTTAACCCCATCAGGTGAAAATATCAGTCTTCTTTTAGTGGCACAGATTAAAAAAGAAAAGCAAGTCCAGAATGAGAGAAATAGTCCTACCATCCCTTTTAGAACAGTTCTTCTCATTTTTCCGTAATTTTCAAATAACTTCCTCACGTGTCTATATAGATGGAAATGCTTTCAAAGTGCTTAAGGTCCTGGCAGTTTTTACTTTACTGTTTACTGTGTTTATTAGCAAAGGTGTAGGCTTGAACCCCAGCTTTCCTGGCTGGCTAGCTTATAAAGGAGATGAACAACAATTTATTTGCCTTAGCAATCCTACTTTTTTGGAATCAATCCTACAGAAATAAAAGCACTAATATGAAAATATATTGAAAACTTGTTTGTAACAGCAAAACTACCACATTATGATACATATACACTGCTGAATATTATACAGCAATAAAAATGTTAGACATGAAGTTGGAACCTTACCAAAAAAATCATACCACATACAGAGATTAACTCAAAATGGATCAACGACCTAACTATAAGACCCAAGACGATAAAACTCTTAGAAGAAAATATAGGGGGAAAGCTTCATGACATTGGATTTGGCAATGATTTCTTGGATATGACACCAAAAGCACAGAAGATAAAAGAAACAACAGATAAACTGGACTACAGCTGTCCCTGGGGTTGCGGGCAGTCTGTGGGGGCATTAGTTCCAGGACTCTCCACGGACACCACAACACTTGGATGTTCAAGTCCTTTACATAAAAGGGCAGAGGATTTGTATGTCACCTAGCACATCCTCATACACTTTAAATCATCTCCAGATTACTTATAATTCCTAATACAATTGCTATGTAAACAGTTGTAAATACAATGTAACTGCTAAGTAAATAGCTTCCTGTGAATGGCAAATTCAAGTATTGCTTTTTGGAACTTTCTGGAGTTTTTTTTCCTCAATATTTTTGATCAATGGTTGATTGAATCCATGGATGCGGAACCCGTGGATACAGAGGGCCGACTGTCCACCAAAATTAAAAACTTCTGCTCATCAAATGATACGATCAACAGGGTGAAATGGGAGAAAATATTTACAAATCACATATCTGATAAGGGGTTAATATCCAGAGCATATAAAGAACTCCTTCAATTCAACAACAAAGAAAACAACCAACCAAAAGGACTTGAATACTCCTCTGAAGAAGATATAGAATTGGCCAACAAGAATATGAAAAGATGCTCAACATCACTAGTCACCAGGGAAATGCAAATCAAACTCATGATGAGATACCACTTCACACCCATTAGGATGGCTATTATTAAAAACAAAAAAAAACAAAAAACCTATAAAAACAGAAAATAACAAGTGTTGGTGAGGATGTGGAGAAACTGAACCCTTGTGCACAGTTGGTGTGATTGTAACATGGTGCAGTGACTGTGGAAAACAGTATGGCAGTTCCTCAAAAAATTAAAAATAAAATTACCATCTAACCCAGCAATTCTACTTCTGGGTGTATACCTGGAAGAATTGAAAGCAGAGACTCAAACAGGTATTTGTTCACCTATGCTCACTGCAGCACTAATCACAAGAGCCAAAAAGTGGAAGCAACCCAAGTGTCCAGGGATGCATCAATGCATACACAAAATATGGTATATACATACAGTGGAATATTATTCAGCCTTTAAAAAGGAACATTCTGACAGACACTACAATACGGATGAACCCTGAGGACGTTACGCTGAGTGAAATAAGCCAGCAACAAAAGGACAAATCCTGTTTGACTCCATTACAGGAGGTATCTGGAGCCGTCAGATTCAGAGAAACAGAAAGGAGAATGCTGGGTGCCAGGGGCTGGAGGGAGAACAGAATGAGGAGTTAAGTGTTTAATGGGGACAGAATTTCAGTTTTGCAGGGTGAAAAGACTTCTGTGGGTGGATGACAGTACAACAATGTGAACTTAATGCTACTGAATGTGCACGTAAAAATGCTGAAATGGTAAATTTTATGTTTTGTGCAGTTTACCACAATTGAAAAACATGTTAAAAGAATTTAGATCTATTTACTGACCTACAGAGATAGCCACTGATATATTACCAAATAAAAATAACAACAGCAGGTAATACATCCAGGTTGTATAATCTCATTTTTCAACCTGAACCAAAAACCCTATGTGCATATATGCTTGCTGATGTCTGGGTAGGCACAGTAAAGCACAGTGCAGAGGACAGAATCCAAACTATTAAACACTGGGACTTGTAGAAAGAAGGGAGAGGGACTTCCCTGGTGGCGCAGTGGTTGGGAATCCGCCTGCCAATGCAGGGGACACAGGTTGGAGCACTGGTCTGGGAAGATCCCACATGCTGCGGAGCAGCTAAGCCCGTGCGCCACAACTACTGAGCCAGCGTGCCACAACTACTGACGCTCACGTGCCTAGAGCCTGTGCTCCGCAACAAGAGAAGCCACCGCCATGAGAAGCCCGCGCACCACAACAAAGAGCAGCCCCCGCTCGCCCCAACTAGAGAAAGCCCGCACGCAGCAACCAAGACCCAACACACCCATAAATAAATAAATAAATAAATAAATAAATAAATAAATAAATAAATAAATAAGAAAGAAAGAAAGAAAGAAAGAAAGAAAGAAGGGAGAGGCTATTCTCATCATTTTCTTCAAATAACCTCGGCACTGTTAAAATCATTCCTGTGAATGCCTTAATTTTTATAATTAAAAAAAGGGAGAAAACCAATGCATACCCATTCCTGCTGCTATGACCGGCACAGGTAAGTCGTAGTTGTATAAAAGAAAAGACAGCATCAGAAAGTCAATGTAACTTCGATGACTGGGCAACAGAACAACAGGATGCTCCTGGATGGCTCGCTGTAGCTTTAAAACAAATGTTACACTTTGAATAATTTCAGCTTTCACATTATTAAAATCGTATCTTAAACCAGAAAATGGAAGAATGTGCGTATGTACAGAGGGAATACGAGTAATGTTTTTCTGTCTCCCTTCCACGTACACAAAACTTATTTCAGAGTTCTAGTTAAATAATCTCACATAACGCAAGAACAGCAAAAATAAATTTTATGGATCATAATAATAATGGTGATGATCACTAACAGGTATTAGTTGAGAAGCATATTAAGCATTTTACATGCACTGTTTAATACCACGTATTTGTACATAAGGCCTAAGCCTTAGCTTCCTCATTTGTGACATGGTCATGCCTCTAATACATGGTGGAGCTAAGACTGGATCTGTCAGTCTCAATTAAAAAGTCAACTGTCAGCCACTGCACTGGACTGACTGGTAGTTTGTAGGAAGAGAAAACAAAACTTCTCTCAGGGAGATTAAAAAAAATTACGAATTGTTAGGACCAAGGAAAGGCATGGTATTTCTCTATTTATGCACTGGGCTCACTGTCAGGAAGAGTGGGTGCCTTGTAGCAGGGAGGGATGCATCCGAGCTTCCCGATCCATTCCTCGGGCTGTCAATCTCAAAAATACCCACTGTGTCAACGTGTGTCTGTTTTCCTGAAATCTAAGCACATAACCCACTGAGGCAAAGTAGTCTGTGATCAGTTAAGACACAGCCAGCAACATCACCCGCTCCCAACACTGTATCAAACGTTCTCCGACAGAGATGCAGACGGTAAGTCAGCAATCTAGAAATCAGTCACAGCAGGAAGAAATACTTGGAAGCAAAGTAGATGACTGAATAAAAACAAAGCATTAAAAGGCACGAGGAGGGAGGCCGGTGAAGGCAAGAGCTTCCTAGTAAGAGAAAAAAGGCATTAAAAACAAATGAATAGAAATAATCTTCATAGGGAAAGCTCTTACTTTCAGAAAAAAGTAAACAATTAAATGACAGGAGTGACAGAATTAGAAAAATCACCATTTGGCAATCGTAAGAGTAATAACTGATTCAAGCAAAAAACATCAGTGGCTGTAAAAACGAGTGGAGGAAAGTATGATGAAAAACAGGATACTGAAGCATCCTTAAAGTCTCTTGTCCCAAGATACTTATTAATTACAGGGGACAAAGAGTAACTCTACAGTGGCGAAGAGCCTGGCAAAGAGCGCTGTAGCCAACTGACGAACGTGAACATCACCAGGAACAGGCAAGCAGAGGCCGCGTGCTTCTGGGCGCTTCTGGGCTGATACACTGAGAAGGACACGACCTGAGCCTAATCGAGAAAACACCTCAAACCCAAATCAAGGGACGCTAGAATATAACTGGCCTGATTTCTTCAAAAGTAATATCATGAAACACAAAGACTAAGTAATTGCTCTAGATTAAAAGAGTCTAAAGAGATATGGAAGCTGACTGTAACACACGATGCAGGACTTTCTTTTGCCTATACAGGACACAGCTGGGACAGCTGGTGAAACATGAATAAGATCTGTGTTACCAGCACTGTGTCAATGTTAATTTGCTTATTTTGATAATTACACCGTAAGAGAATGTCCTTGTTTATAGGGAAAACACACCAGAAAGGTGTGTGAGGAAAGGAAAAAGAACATGTTGTAGGGGAATCTTGGTGAAGAATATATAGAACTTCTTTGGACTACTTCTGTAACTCTATGAACATCTGACATTAGGTTAGTCTGTAAAGTCTGTAACTAAGTGACTAAGTTAGTTTGTCTGAAGCCTGCAGATCGGAAGGTAAAAGGAAAAACACCCTGCAGAGAGGCGGAGTCTTTTCTGCTCAGGCTGGATGCCACCTGCTAACCAGGGCCTGCTCACCTAGTGCAAAGCGGGGTGCCTTTGACTTGAATAAATTGTGAAGGACTGAAGAAGAGATTGCTTTTTTACAAGCAATACTCACTTTCTGAATACCTTCTTCATTTACACACACTTTCGAGAAAATTTGTTTAAATATTTTGCTCAGGGCAAAGGCACAGAACCGAATGGCTCCCAGACGCAGTTTGTGGTTCATTTCATCCAGGATCTCACAGGCTTCCTCTCGCAGGACCTCGGCAGATTGAAGGGATGCCCTGGAAAGCTACAAGAAAAGGGAAAGCAGGGATAAATTTCTGGAAAAAAAAAAAATAGTCAAAATTCTTTTTGCTCAAATCAGTAGGACCAGTTCCAAATGGACCAATGTTATTATATAACTCAGCATGGTATGTTTTCTTCTTAGTTTAAATTGATATAATATAAGCTTACATCCAAATTCTCTAAAATAAGTTGTTGCTCAAGATCTAGTGTCCGAGGGCATACACTTAGTAGTTACTTTGAGTAGATTGTTGCAGCTGTTTGTTTTTTTAAAAAATTTATTTATTTGATCGATTTATTTTTGGCTGCGTTGGGTCTTTGTTGCTGCGCGTGGGCTTTCTCTAGTTGCGGCGAGCGGGGGCTGCTCTTTCTTGGGGTGCACGGGCTTCTCATTGCGGTGGCTTCTCTTCCTGCGGAGCACGGGCTCTAGGCTCGCGGGCTCTACAGCGCAGGCTCAGTAGTTGTGGCACACGGGCTTAGTTGCTCCGCGGCATGTGGGATCTTCCCCGAGCAGGGATCCAACCCGCGTCCCCTGCATCGGCGGGCGGATTCTTCACCACTGCGCCGCCAGGGAAGCCCCAGAGCCTACACATCTGAGGAATCAGGATCAGCAGGGAAAGACAGAGCTGGAGCATTACAAAGAAGGACTACATCGCCCGGAGAGGCCCTTCCTCGAGACAGAACATGCTCATGCCAGTTTGAGCCGGTTGAGAAGGCTGGGGAGTAGGAAAGACAAGACCCCTGGGCAGGAAGGACGTGCACAGGAGAAGAACACAGGTGAGAAGGCCGGTCTGTTCAGAAGGCACTGGAGGAAAGCAGAGAGGAAGAGAATGACCTGGCCTCTCATTCTGTGCACCCGGGCTTCTCATTTGCCCAACTGATATGCTGTCCCTACAGATCCCTCTCCCTGGAGACCTGAGAGAGCAACGGTCTTACGACTCCTTGTCCCCAGCGACGTCCCTCTTCAGTCTCTTCTCCATGTCGCAAACCTGGGCAGTCTCTTAAACGCAGAAGCCATCACCTCCTTCCTTGGCTAAAGCCCCTTCAATGGCTGCTACTGCACTCTGCAAGATAAAGGCAGCCTCAGCTGGAGAAGTGGCAGCAGGGGTGGAAAGAGGTAGACAAGTGCTAGTTTTAGGAGGGTACATCATTTTTAGCAGAGCACATCAGCAGCTCTTAGTGCCTGAGAGCGTGTGAGAGGAAAGTACGAAGCTGAAGATGGCATCCAGATTTCTGGTTTGAGCAACTAGCATATGGGGGGGGCGTTCTTAGAGACAGGACAATCTGGGTGGGAGGGCGGAATATACACAGTACAGGGGTGGGGTGGATCCAAGACTGATTTAGACGTCTTGAATGCTTTGGGAGTGCTTCTGGAATTTCCAAGGGGATACCCAATAAACTATAAAAATACATATATGAAACTCAAAAGAGATCTGGGCTGAAGCAATAGATACTAATTATCTATATTACTTATAATAATATATTATTTTCATACAGGAATATTATAATACGGAGATATTAGCATTAAAATTCTGGCAATAAATAAAACTGCCCAGTGAGTGGGTAGATAAGAAGGGGCTAGAACAAAATCTTGAGAAACAGCAGCATTTAAAGAGACAGGCAAAGGAAGAGAAGCCGATAAAGACAACTGGGAAATAATCAAAAAGATGCAGTGGGTAAGCGGGAGAGTATGGTGTCATGGAACGGAGAAAGCGTGTACCAAAAGCTATCCAGGATTTGAATGAGGTTGATTTTAGCCACGAGGAAGGAGGTCATTTACAGGGGGCTGGAAATCAGATTCCAGTGAGTTGAGTGGTACATGAAGGGTGAGAAAGTAGGGCAACGAGTATAGAAAACACAGCCAACTCCTTCAAAGAGCAGAGCAGAAGTGGGAAAGGAAGAGATGGGTAGTAAGTAGAGAAGGAATGTGGTCAAAGGAAGTCTAATTAAGTTGGAAGAGAAGTGAGCAATGCTGACGGTAAAGAGCTGATAGCAAGGAAGAAGTTGAGACAACTGAGGGGACAGACGACAAGCAAAGTTCCCGAGGGGGAGGGGAAGGGGGAATTCGGAGCCAAGGAGTAGGAAGGGATTAAACTCGAACAGAAGGGGGTCCCTGTGCATTCTAATAGGAGGAAAGAAGAAAATGATGGGCGTTAGATGCACGTAAATTAGGAGTCTGATCTCAGAGAGCTGAAACAGCTCTCACTTATATAATGGCTTAAATTTTCTTTGTGAAGTAGGAAGAAAAGTCATCTGTCCAGAGTCAGCGGAGAAGGTAGGGTTGGAGGTTCAAGGAGAATGGGGCAACTGAAACTGCCATTTTGGAGAAACGGAGAGAGTTTACTAGGGAAACAATCAATGACTGGGTAACACAGAGGGCCCAAATGTGCTGCGTAATCAAGAATTTATAATAATTCCAATCTATCTTGATTATATGATTTTTCTCAGCAGTACATTCAAGTCTGAAAAACACTGGCTTAAATCAGTCACACTTAACCTGGCTGTGCATTAGAATTACATGGGGAGGGCTTCCCTGGTGGCGCAGTGGTTGAGGGTCCGCCTGCCGATGCAGGGGACATGGGTTCGTGCCCCGGTCCGGGAGGATCCCGCGTGCCGTGGAGCAGCTGGGCCCATGAGCCATGGCCGCTGAGCCTGCGCGTCTGGAGCCTGTGCTCCGCAACGGGAGAGGCCACAACAGTGAGAGGCCCGCGTACCGCAAAAAAAAAAAAAAAAAAGG
>NC_041233.1:2649919-2654300 GCF_002837175.3 Physeter macrocephalus | reverse complement strand
AAAAAAAAAAAAAAAAAAAGGAAGAAGAAGAAAAGAGAAATGCCTGGGTCCTAACCTAGACCAATTAAACCACAATCTCTGTGGATAGGACCAAAGTATTTTTTTTCCATTCATTAATTCAAGAAATATTTATTGAACGTGTACTATGTGCTAGGCACCAGGAATACAGCAATTTAAAAAAGAGAGAGAGAGACAGAGAACTTGCCTTCACTCACGAAATAACTTCAGTCAGACAAGATTAATAGATTCCCCAAGATAGATCACAACAATACGATTAAGAGCACAGGTCATATGTCCGAATCAGAATAAAAGAGACAGCAAATAATAAAGATAATAAATAATTTTCCTGGGAGCTCCCCGGCGGTCCAGTGGCTAGGACACCGTGCTGTCACTGTCTGGGCCCGGGTTCCACCCCTGGTCCAGTGGCTAGGACACCGTGCTGTCACTGTCTGGGCCTGGGCTCCATCCCTGGTCAGGGAACTAATATCCCGCAAGGCGTGTGACGCAGCCCCCAACGCCACTGCCGCTGCAAAATGAAGAATTTTCCCAAGGCCACAAACCTGACTAACCTCCAGTTAAAAGTTAAAGAAGCAGGATCTCTCCGTGAACCTCAAGGCGCAGGAGCACGATACGATACAAGAGCCTGCCATCGGGGAGCTCCGATCATGCCTGCCAAGGGCCTCTATCTGGATGTCCTCAAATGACGTGTGCAAAACAGAGCACAGCTTCTCTCCTAAGCCCTCTTCTAAGTCCCTATCTCAGTGAATGGCTCTATCAGCCTTGATTCTTCCTTTCCTTCACTTCATTCACCCAACTGGTCATTTCTTAAATCTGTCCATTTCTCTGTTTCTATAACCACTTACCAGTCCAGGCAGCTATGATCCTACAAAGGGATTACTTGCAGGAGCATCACACACAGGCCTTCCTGTCTCCTTTTTCTGCAGAACGGTGTTTCTAAAACATAAACTGATCATGCCACACTGCAACTTGAAACCCTTCCATGGCTTTGCACTGTATGTAGGATAAATCTAATTCCTTTAGACGGTTTTCAAAGCCCTTCACGATGTGGCCCCTGCTTTCCTCTCGAGTCCCAATTCTTGTCATTACCCCTTCTTTGCTCTCTTCAGTCTGGTTCCATTGAACATCTCTCAATACCATGAACATACATGCGCTCTTCTCCTTAAAATAAGCTGGTGGGTCCCAAACTTCACTATACTTTGGAATTGACTGGGCTTTTAAAAAACTTCGGATGCCTGGTTCCTCACTCCTGACATTCTGATTTAATTGGTATGAGGGTGAGACGTAGGCACAGGGATTTTTAAAAGCTCCCTGAATAATTTTTTTTTTTTAATTTATTTATTTTATTTTTTTGTTTTTGGCTGTGTTGGGTCTTCATTGCTGTGCGCGGGCTTTCTCTAGTTGTGGCGAGTGGGGGCTACTCTTCATCGTGGTGCGCGGGCTTCTCATTGCGGTGGCTTCTCTTGTTGCGGAGCATGTGCTCTAGGCACGCGGGCTTCAGTAGTTGTGGCACGTGGGCTCAGCAGTTGTGGCTCACAGGCTCTAGAGCGCAGGCTCACTAGCTGTGGTGCACGGGCCCAGCTGTTCCGCAGCATGTGGGATCTTCCCGGACCAGGGCACGAACCTGTGTCCCCTGCTTTGGCAGGCGGATTCTTAACCATTGTGCCACCAGGGAAGCCCCTCCCTGAATAATTTTAATGTGCCATGAGGTTGAAAACCACAGGGAAAAAGTTATTTGGTCTGCTAGGAACACTCTTCTTCACCCACTTCACCTGGAAAACCCCCAAACATCTTTCAGGCCTCATTTATAAATCACTTCTCTAACTCCCTACACAAAATTAGTTGCTCTTATAACTAATTAATGCCCCTGTACACTGGCCTCCCGTTAGCATGTCTTGTATCATATTTCACTGTAACTGACTGCACAACTGTCATCATTCCCTATTAGACTATACACTTAAGAGGTCAAGAACGCTGCTCAACTAGCTATTAGACACAATGTCTAGCAAAGAGGCTAAGATGCATTATGGGTACAATAAACATTTGATGAATGTGCTAAATATAGCAAAATCTAAAAAGATACATTAAAAATAGCAAAATAAATTCATAGAATCAAGAAGAGATAGAACTTGCTGACAATGAACAAATCTGGCTATGGCTGAAGAGAATCACTTACCTGTTTAATGACATAATGGACCTCTTCAGAATTGAGAACACTACATTTAATCTCACTTGGCTTGCAAGGAGTAATTCCCTTGTAGACAAGAGGTGTGTAGCATTTCATGGCAAATTTCAGGTCACTGACATGCCTCCTCTCCTCCAAAACATCTTCAAACTCATCCCACTTTTTAAGCTCCTTCTGTGGATAAGGCAAATGAAAGAAAGTAATGCACATGCTGTAAAACTACGTTGGTAAGGTTTCATCTTAGCCAAAATTTTTATTCTATGACATAAAATAAGAGCAGAGTATACTGATGTTAGGTTTTCATATAGTAAGAAAAAGAAATGTAGCTATTGGACTTCCCTGGTGGTTAAGAATCTGCCTGCCAATGCAGGGGACACGGGTTTGAAACCTGGTCCGGGAAGATCCCACATGCCGCGGAGCACCTAAGCCCGTGCGCCACAACTACTGAGCCTGCGCTCTAGAGCCCGTGCTCCGCAACAAGACATGCCACCGCAATGAGAAGCCCGTGCGCCGCAACGAAGAGGAGCCTGCCACTCGCCACAACTAGAGAAAGCCCGTGCGCAGCAACGAAGACCCAACGCAGCCAAAAATAAAAATAAAAAAAAAGAATAAAATTACCAAAAAGAAAAAGAAATGTAGCTATTATTAGGATCAATGAATTGATATTGAATTATAATATTTTATTATCATATTTCTGACTGCTATCTTTATAAAGCCAGTGCCCCTTTATGAAAGTTAACAAACATAGCAAAGGTGGGACATTAGGCTCTAGAGTAATCTGATCAACTTTACAGATTTCGTCAATCACACCAATAAATTTGTTTTGTCTGCCTCTCTCACTTAGTTTTAAAAATTAAAGCGTACATCAGAGAGTCAAGATTATGTCAAATCAAATAAAACTACGTGGGTGCAAACTCGAGACAAAAGTGCTCCCATATAAGCTACTATGGAGCAGTCTGTATTTTGCTGTGTTACTTTCTTTTCTCCTTTCAACCCACTGCAATTCAGCTTCTATCCAACCAGCCCCTGAAACTGCTCGTTATTAGGCTACCAACGACTTCTGAATTGTTAATTCTTAAAAGTTTGTTTTTCTGATGATGAAAGTAATAGTAGTAATAATAAGTACAGCTAGCATGCGTCGCTGCCTCCTAAGTGTCGGGCACTATCCTAAGAACTTTACCTTATATGAAGGGGCAAATGCTCATGACAAACCTATGAGGTAGTTATCGTCACTGCCACGTCTCACAAAGGGGAGACCAAGGCACAGAGAAGTGAAATCACTCGGCCAAGGTCCCACAGCTCTCAGAGGACAGAGACATGATTCAAGCTGAAGCCTTATCGCTTCACAGACCCCGTTCCTAACCACTACCCTATACTACTCAGCAGGCTAATTATGGAAGATTTGGAAACGTGGAAACATACAAGCAAAGATAAACTGCCCACAATGTTACACCCTGGGAATAACTGCTCTTAACACTTACTAGTTCCCTTATTTTTTTCATTCATAGATATAAAAATACATATTTTTAAATTTAAAACATGGACCCTACCAAATATAGTTTATCTTGCCTTATCAACTGTATTCTGAATACTTCCCTATATTAAATATTGTTTAAAAATATTTTAGCGGCTGCACCGTCACCTTTGTATTCCCTAATTTCTTAATATAATTTTTAAATTACCAAAGTGATACATGTTCATTATACAAATGGAGGAGATACAGAAAAGCACAAAGAAAAAAATTAAAACCAAGAGTCTCCCAATGCGCCAGAGACCATTTCAGTGAATGCTTTTTTTCTGTGCCTGTGAAAAGTCTCTCCCTCACCACACGTACATTTTGATTTGTCTCCTGATTTTTTTTTACTTAATGTTATAAACGCTCCTCCATGTCATTTAAGTTTCTCCCACGATATTACTTTTAATGTTGGATGTTTGGACTCTTTTTTTCATTCATTGTTACTATAAAAAGCATAACAAACGTTAATATTTCTTTCAAATCTAATCATTAGACCCTGGCCTCTTTCAAGTCTTCGTCCTCCTAGACCTCCCCACCGCGGGACACCATTCTCAAGCACTCCCTCCTTTCATTACCTACAACTATTCTGAAATGTTCCTACTGTGGTTGCTTTTTTTTTTTTTTTTTTTTTTGTACGCGGGCCTCTCACTGCTGTGACCTCT
>NC_041233.1:2645799-2649813 GCF_002837175.3 Physeter macrocephalus | reverse complement strand
GGCCTCTCCCGTTGCGGAGCACAGGCTCCGGACGCGCAGGCCCAGCGGCCATGGCTCACGGGCCCAGCCGCTCCGCGGCACGTGGGATCTTCCCGGACCGGGGCACGAACCCGTGTCCCCTGCGTCGGCAGGCGGACTCTCAACCACTGCGCCACCAGGGAAGCCCCCTACTGTGGTTTTTAACTCATGACTCTGTCACAGCAGAAAACCCACCTCATTTCTCTAATCCAGAGATTCTCAACCTGGGGGAAATTTTCCTCCCCCAATTACAAATATGTCTTCTTTCCTCCCACTTCCTTTAATATACGTTAACCTCTCCATCCCTCCTTTCTTCACTCCGCACAGTGCTGAGTACTCTCACCTACTCAACTGGTTTCAAATATTTATGCTTCTGAATCCCTTGCCCTGTCCTCCTCTCCCATCTGGCTGTTCCAAAACTGAACTCATTTCTTCTCTGCACAATCCTACAAGCTGATTATTTTCCTGAAATATCAATCAATAACCCCACACCATCTACATCCCTGTGTTTACATCATTCTAGACCTTTCCTCCCTCACCCCTTACATGCAATCCGTTCCATCCTGCTAACACGGCCTTTAAGGATCCATCATGTCTACTCCTCATTCACATGTCCAGCCTGTGCTCTTTATCACAACGGCCTCCTCACTGGTCTCCTTGCCTATGTTTTGCCCCTTTGAATCAGTCTTCTATGCCACCATGTGCCCTTTTCAAAACACAATTCTGGCTTAAAATATTTACATGACACCCCTCACCTCCTTCAGAATAAGACCTAAGCCACTTCTGGTGTCGTATGAGAACCTCTGTGACCTGGCTTTTTCTTCTCACCACACTCATGGTCCACTCAGCAGTAAGTGATTTGATTTCCCCAACACAGTCCATCGTTGATATGCCTCTGGGCCTTTGCACATGTCCATCTCTGCCCGGAATGCCCTTCTGTTCCCGTCATCCTTGCTTTGGCACCACTCTTCTGTGACAACTCTCCCAGAGTTCCCCTGATGGAATTACTCTGCCTTCCTCATTAGAACTTCTTTCCCTTCTACGTACGTCTATTGTGGTATGTATCCCATAACATGTAATCGTTTGCATGTCTGTCTCCCTACTAAAATGCAATTACCTTGAAGGCAGGACAGTCTGGGTCCTCTTTGTATTTCCATCATCTAGCTGTGTTTGGAATACAGCACAATTGACCAATAACTGACCGACTAAATGTTAAGGTAATAAAAAAAAAACACAGAAAAACTGAGACCACCATTAGGCACAACGAGAATACAAATAGAAGCAAAGAGCATTTATAAGGAGTTTAAGTATAAAAGGGTAGCATGTAAAACATGTGAAATACGCAAACATGAACATTTTTATGCCTATATATAAGCATAGAGAATATATGAGGGGAATATATTCGAGCTTGGAATTCCGGTGTAAAACTGCAGTCGCTGTAACATATCGCATACTCCTGCCTATAAGGCTGAAGAACCTCTAATTTCACAGTTCTCATCAATGAAGTAATAGCATAAGTTATACAGGCTCAGACTTGGTAGAATGCCACAAATTACCATTATAAATGATATAATTTTAGGGACAAAAAGGATCTTAGAGACTTCCCATCTAGCGGTCCTGGGTGTGGGAACAGAAAAGGATCAGACAGTTGGGGAGGTATCTGTGGTGTGGAAGAGGTGGCGGGGGGAGAGAAAGAGAGAGCGGAAGGGGAGGAAAGAGGAAAGGGGGAGAGGGGAGGGAGGGCATCCTCAGAACAAGAACCTACAAAAGGCAGAGCAGCACGGATGTATCCTTTGAAAACCTTTCCAGCTGTGATCATCTGCAATCCTTCCACGGTTCTGTTAACTGCAGGATCAAGCTCACACTTCTTAACACACGAGCCAGCTATACAAAGACCTAGTTGCCTAAACAAGCTATGACATCTCATGGCTCCCGCAGCTTTGTTCAAGTCACCTCTAAGAATGGCATTCCTATCAAACACCTGAGCATCTGTTATATGCGTGCTATTGTGGTATGTGTTGGGGATATGCCTTGTCTAACCAAGACAGACACAGCCTCTTTTGTCAGTAATCCTGTGCACGGTGGTACCAGTTGTTGAGACAGGGCACTTACAAAGGGCCGTTCGCCACCATTCACCTGGAAAAACACTCAGCCATGAACCACAGCTTCTGTACACCTCCTCTGTGTACCATTTCCAGATTCTCCCTTTAACGCAGGACCAAAATGGTCATCTTCTCCGTTGAGTCTTTAGGGAATCCTCATTACATTTTCATCTAGAATACTTCAATAAACTTGTCTTTGGTGTCTCCCCTACAAGATTGTGAACTTCCTGTCATGTGTCTTATACATTTTTGTATTCCCAGTCCTTCAATCATTGTTTGTGGAATGAAAAAATAAATTACTAAATGAAGCCACTTCTTGAGCCCTGTTGATGACAGCTTTCCAATATTCACAGTCTAAAGCTCCAACTTCTCCCAATCTGCTCTAACTCAATGTCTAATCCAGTGCTTTTTAACCCAGGCTGCACATTAAAATAACTCGGGGAACTTAAAATATTGATGCCCAGGCCCCCCTAAAGATTCTTGATTAATTTGGTCTGGGAGTGGTACCTGGGTTATCAAAAGTATTTTTGAAAGTACTCTGAGTGATTCCTACATGCAGCCAGGGTTGAGTGTTACTGCTCATTAACTGGCCCTCCCTACGCCATGCTGGAGAAGTATTTACCATCATAAAATAAATACGCCCCCAGGAGCACGATACAATGAGGAGGCCAAGTGAAAAGAACAAGGTGAAGGATTTTCCCCCATTGCTTGTCTTCCCTATCTTACTTTGAAGAGTGGGCCTCTCCTTACTGCTAGTTAAACAGGCCTCTCCTTGTAACTCCCTTTCAACTGCTCTGGTGGATCCATTCATTCAACAGTCACTGACAGCCCCAAACGTACCAGGCACTGTTCTACAGGCTAAGAACACGGCATGAACAAGGTGGACAAGGAACGTGCCCTGAGGGAGCCGAAGGAAAGATGGACAACAAATAAAAAAGGTAAGTTCACTTAGCGATGCCACCAGTAGCATGCTGGTAAATGTGCAACTATGGGAGAGCCCTGATTTATAGCATCTGCCAGTTCCTGGGGTATACACACTCCCACCGTGGCAGTTTTCAAGCTACCAATAAGACCTCACTGAATGTGGAGTTGGGAGGAGATGCAAGGAGCCACCGTTCTCTAGGATTTCCACCTTACAGCATGACAGATGGAAATAACTTCAAGGACATGGATAACAGGAAAATTTAGTAAAATAATTAGGAAGTGCTGAGTTCTGAGTGTTAATTATTTTTAACGGAATTTGTTTAATTGTAAATTTATATAACAACCTTTAAGTTTTAATAATAGCAGTGTTTTAACAATAGGCTTGCAAGCTTCATACAAATTTAACAATCAGCTTTGAGAGCCAGTATAAGACTGCTGTAGCACAACACTGACAAGAGAATATAAACAAAATAGAGGAACTAATGAGGAAGAGTGATTGGAGAGCTACTTTTTTTTTTTTTTTTTTTTTTTTTTGCGGTATGCGGGCCTCTCACTGTTGTGGCCTCTCCCGTTGTGGAGCACAGGCTCCGGACGCGCAGGCTCAGCGGCCATGGCTCACGGGCCTAGCCGCTCCGCGGCATATGGGATCTTCCCGGACCAGGGCACGAACCCGTGTCCCCTGCATCGGCAGGCGGATTCTCAACCACTGTGCCACCAGGGAAGCCCCGGAGAGCTACTTTCGAGTGAGTGGTGGGGAAAGGCCTCCTTGAGCTGGGACCTCAGTAAAAAAAAAAAAAAAAAAAAAGCCAGCAATGCAAGGTTCTGGGAAAACACAGCACACCACACAGAGAGGACTGCAGGCACGCTGGCTGGGCCAGGGAGCAAGATGGGTCAAATCAGAGACGGAGGGCTTCCCTGGTGGCGCAGTGGTTGAGAGTCCGCCTGCCGATGCAGGGGACGCGGGTTCGTG
>NC_041233.1:2638855-2645435 GCF_002837175.3 Physeter macrocephalus | reverse complement strand
GAGCGGCTGGGCCCGTGAGCCATGGCCGCTGAGCCTGCGCGTCCGGAGCCTGTGCTCCGCAACGGGAGAGGCCGCAGCGGTGAGAGGCCCGCGTACCGAAAAAAAAAAAAAAAAAAAAAAATCAGAGACGGAGCGATGACCTGATTATGTAGAGTCTTGCAGGACACCGTAAAGAAGCTAGACGTTTCATTCAGACTCTAACAGGAAGCCATCATCTGGGTTATGGGTACACCGGTGATTACGCAGTCCCAGTCTGCTTTTCATCTGTGGTCTCAGTGGAAGATTTCAAGCAGACGTATGGCTTCGGACACCACCTACTGGCTGAGGCTGCCATATCTATATATTTAGGCCAGACCTCCTCTTTTACTCTGGTACTGCATTTCTAACGCTCTTTGGAGGTCTCCCCAACACTCTGTGATGTATCTGGTCCATAACAGGATAATCCACAAGTTAAAAATCATTAATTTTGCCTCTTCCATCTCAAACTCAACACATCCCAAGCTGAAATGACTCTTCTATTACCCCGACTAAACCTGCTCCTCTTCCTCTTTCTTATCAGTGAAAGGCATCCTCGTCCGACCAGTTGCCAGATCGCAGAAACGGGGAGTCAACTTCAGACTGCGGCCTCTTCCTTAGCTACCACATTCAACTGTCCCGAATACCACACAAACTCACCCGTCTCCCTCCTCCCCAGACTCATGGCCACTGCCTCACTGCAGGCTTCCGTCACCTCCCTGGATTACTGCAACAGCGTCCTAACTGACCTCCACGCTTCTGGTATCAGATTCCTTCTGCAACGAATTCTTTCTACAGCCTCTGCTTAAGTATCGATAAAAGAGGTTACCCACATAATCATGCCAGAAACCTAGCAGTCTTCTTAGACTTTCAAAAATACAAATCCGATCATCCTTAAATGGTGTCCCATAGAATGAAGATTTTATCCTGAAGGGCGTTTAAACATATAAAATTCCTTTAGGAAATATCCTCTGCCTACTTCCTTAGTTTCGTTTCTCACGTCCCCTTTATTCTACCCTTACCTATCTTGGTTCCCCCAAACATGCCAAGGAGTGGTCTTCTTACACTGATGCCTACAACAGTCTCCTTCTCCCTCGCCTCCCATTCATACCTCAAAATCTCAGCTCAGGTGTCACATTCTCTTAAAAGCCTTCTCCAAGTCCCCAGACGGGTCAGACGCCCCTTCTCAGCCCTCCCACAATATACTGTGCACGCTTCAATCATTGGGCTTATCTCACTTAACTGCGATGACTCCTTTACTCTCATGACATCCTTTAAAGTCCGTAAAGGCACGGGCTGGATCTTTAACTTCCATATCTTGCACATTGAGAATACTGACTAGGACACTGTAAGTACCTACAGCTGCAATGTCTGCTGCAATCAGCAGTATCTTAAATATCTCTGAGACTAGATTATAGTATTGCACAATAAGAATGTGGCCGAGGAAAGAAATAAGGACAGTCTGAAACAGTAAGAAAAAGTTCAGGTTAACATGAAAGTTCAGACTGCCGTCACAAGAGGAGTGAGGGCGGCTGTCCAGCTTCAGAAGCAGTAACGGCTTACATGCAATTAACTGCTTTAGTTTTTCACGTGAAAAAGGTGACCAAAGTCTTATCATTGGTGAATGGGGAAATAAAAAACCAACTCTTTCCTTTAATACACATGCGGAAAATTGCTGTAATTCACAAACCAGTTTAGGACTGAAAAAAACTACCCACGGGAAGTCAAAGCTACACAGCAACCCTCTTTCCCTACATTTTGAGGTTGAACTATTTCACCACTGCATTGTGCGGTGAGGTCAACGAAGAGAGAGGTCCAAGTGATAAACCTTGGTGATAAATTAGCAGCAATCATAAGCCCAGAGCTCTTGACAACAAGGTAACAGAAGTTTCCCCATGTTCCACTGGTCTCCCAATTTGAAGGCAGCCATAGGCATATACATTCTTTTCTGAAACTGAGTTTTTTGTTTATCTTGCTCTTTCGTGTTTTCCCTGTTATGACCTTCCTACATAAATTAACATTATATTTAAGCCAGAACATCGGTAACATGACTTTAAAATGCATTCTTTTATTTCCTCCTAAGATAGATAAAACTTAATTTGGTTAAAAAAAAAAAAAGTCAATTGCCCAGGGTTGTGAAATACTGAGAGCTACAAAGCTTCTACCTCGTAATTTCTTCATGACAATTCTGAATGACCAACATTCCGTCGGCAAAAAAGACCGATTAAAATCAGAAGAGGCGGTTGGGGGGTGAACTGGAGAGAGGCCGGGGGGCATTAGTTCTCTTCCAAAATGACTTGTGGAAAAAGTACAATGATGGGCAGAAAACAAACACAATACAAATTTCCAGGAACTCCAAATCTTCTTAGATGAAAAACGTAAAGTCTTACAAACTCAACGCCCACAGACAAGCCAAATACTTTTTTTTCCCGGGAATATCACAGATGCAAAAATCGGGGTGGGGAGCCACGGGCTACCTCAGGCTGAGTCAGACCCGCAGGTTCCTCGGGTTCGACAGAAAGGCAGCCGGACACGCCTCGCAAGAGATGGAGAGACTCCAATTCTCCCCGCCTCGTTCCCGTGTCAGGGGCGTTCTGAAGGCCCAACGCCTGGTGGAGGGGAAGGGAAGGAATGAGCGGGAGGGAACCAGCGGAACCATCACCAGGAGAAACTTCTAAAAGCACACGGACATTCCCACACGCAGCGATACACCGTTGCCCTAGAAACCAAATCAACCATCTAATCCCTCCTGGGGGGGTGGGGAGGAGGCTCGGACCCACTCTTCTGGGCCCTGGGTGGCAGCCCGAAGGAACCCGGGACCAGGAGAAGGGGGTCCTCTCCCGCGGCCCCGCCCAGGCCTCGGTCCCCCGGGCGCATACCGAATAGAGGAGCACGACAGCGCCGGGACTGGTGGAGCCGACGGAGAAGCAAGAGCTGGACGAACTGGAAGAATCCATGCTGCGGCCGCTGTCCCGGGCGTGGCCTGGGATTCTTAGCTAAGCGGTGGTTGGGGTGCTGCTGGGGGCGGTTCTTCCGCGCGGGGCGGCCCGACCTCGCCTAGGGCGGCAGCACCCTCTACAGCCCCTCCGCAGGACCCCGGGCACCGCCATCTTAACCAGGACGGAAGCCGCGCGGGAACCTGCAGCGCGCGCGTGCGCAGCACATTGGAACCCGGAAGCGGGCGCCGCGCGCGACCGGAGTGCTGCGCGCTTGGCGCTGTCACGCTACGCCCGGCGGGGCCCCACGATGGCGCAGGAGCCAGGGTTACCCGCCTCCGCGCCTCCTGGTTCTCAGGCCCTTCTGGACGTTCTGCTCCAGAACCTCTACGACCTTGGTGAGTACGGGCCTTCGGAGCCCACGTGGAGAGCGGACTTGAGCAGCCCGGAACTGGGCCGGCTTCCGCTTTCAGGCTAAAGGTTATTGAACGTCGAGCACCTCTCAGCTCGTCCGACCCGGTTCTGACAGTGGGTCCCCCACTCGCTTCCGTCGGAGATCACCCTCGCCCCCCTTCCCCCGCGACCGGAGTCTGTTGAGCGTTTTTTATGAATTAAACCTCCCAGTTCGTCCCTCGGTGGGGACCGGCTTGCGTGTTGGAAGCACCAAGGCTTTCAGACTTACCGGGGGAGGTGGTCGCAGGACCTCGGGCTCTCGAAATAGCACTCCTTTTCCCCGAATCGCTTTCCTCCGGGAAGCCCCCTTTCCCCACACACCCCCCAGACCCGCCTGACTCTCGGGCATTGGTGCCACCTTGTCACGTGGGGACCTCATCTTTCAGTGTGTCCCCTGCCAAGGACTTCGGAGGGCGGTTTCACGGGAAGCTTTTCATGACCTGTCATCCCTAAGTTGGCTGACTTATGCTCTCCTTCCTTTGTCTTGACTGGGGAAGAGGAAGATAAAATAGCTTATCATTAAAGATTGGCAACTCCTGGCACTTCAGTAGGGAGACCGTTCCACACGCTCTGAAGAACTTGCCCCAGGGAAGGTGACATCCTTTGTTCATGCACCAAAGATAATCGTTAGGTATTAGTGCCTTTAAAGGCCAAACGTATTTCTTAAATTTGTAGCGTGATGTTGCTATTTTATTTTGGAGCCATTGCTCAAAATTTTAAGCTCATTACACAGTAAAAATAATAGCTAAAATCGTATTGAGAATTTACCATACACTCCATGCTTTACAGGTATATACTCGTTTAATTTTCACAACAATCCTATGAAATAGATGTTGTCATTAATACCATTATTACAAGACAAATCCCATTATTGTAGAAACAAGCACTAAAGGTTAAAAAACTTGAAGTTCACCCAGTTAGTAATTTGCAGAGCTTGGGTTCCAAGCCCTACACTCTCTGGCTCCAACCCCTGCCCTCGTTATCGACTTGAACTGTGGACAGAGCATCTCTGTGCCCTTGGGAATGTTGGAAGACAGAGAAGACTTAGCCTCTGACCTTGAGAAGTCCTAGAGGAAAGGACTATTCTGCAAAATCCTAAATATAGTTCGTGTTAACACAGCCTGGAAATTATGCTTGGAGCTCTGAAGGCATGGGCTGTATCTACTCATTTGTATATGCCTAATGCCAAAGGTTAGTCGACTCTTAATACATACTTACTGAATAAAAGACTGAGAAAGTAGAAGCAAACTTAAATAGCTGATGTTTGGAGAGCTCTGTGACAGTGGTACTGTCGGTGAGTCGTTAGGCCTAGAGTTCTTGTCAGAACCTTCAGGTGACTGGTCAGAGTTTGAACAGCTGAAACAAAGGGGAGGTATGGAGATTTAGTTGAAAATAAAGGCATTCAAATTAAGCCAGTTGTCTTAGGTTCATCTTAATTTGTAACCATGAAAGGAAATAGGAGGACTGTGGTCCCCACCTGTAACCCTAGAAAGTGTTAAAAAGAAACACTGGCTACAGTGGCAGATGTACTAACATTTTTACTACAAAGTGTGAGCCAACGGGGATTACCAGTTTCTGGGGTATTGCGATGATGACACAGTCAGGACCAAGGTGAGGACTAAAGTAATTGTGCTAGTAAGAGTCAAAGACATAAATATAGTTACCTGGGAAAAGATGACTGTGCACTTTGGATTCTATAAATTGTGCAAATATGACCCTCTTGGAAGAAAAATAGTTTTTTCTTTGTGTGTACTTCTGCGTGTCTATAGCTGTGACACATGTACATTCGCATGATTTGGTATTGGCATGATTTGGTATTGGTGATAGCTAAAACACAAAATATTTATTTTTCCTTTTGTGTTTGAACAAACAGGAGAGACGGAAGATGAAGCAGAGCAGAAAAAGATCAGAAAGAAAAGAGAGAAGAAAAGAGATATGGGGACCCCAGCGGCCTTGGTAGCAGAGCCAGATCTCCAACCTGGATCTCTTGTCAGAGGCCAGAGGAAGAGTGCTTCCAGCTTCTTCCAGGAACTCCAGGAAGAGCTGCAGGGTGTTGCCGCCGTGACCCCTGGCAGTTTCCCTTCAGGACCTGTAGTCTCTAGTGCTGCAGTAGCCCCCTCTCCCCTGAGGAACGACAGGGAACCAGTAGAAGTGGTGGAATTTCACAGCAGAAGTAGAAACAGAAAACAGAAGCCCGATCAAGATGAGAACACAAAGGTAATGAACTGGCTTTTGTGGTGAAAACCCCGACGTTGTCCTGCCACTGTTCTAGGCCCTGGGAAAAAAAGGCAAAAACTTCTTTTTGTTCAAAAGGCATTAAACAAAAGGCAAAAACTGCTTTCTCTCAAGGAACTTACGTTCTGATGGAAAGCAGTGTGACTTTGCTGAGCAGCAGTCTCAGGCTGAATTTGTAAGTCTGACTCAGAATTCAGTCTATGAGAGAGGCATGGGTGCTTATCCAAACGTTTTTCACAAGTTTTTGTCCAATTCATTGCAGAAATCCAGACATTACATATCTGTTGCTTTCCCCATGTCCTGTACACTTTAGTCTGTCATAAAAAGAGAGAGGATTGTCTTAGTTTCCTGGGGCTGCTGTACAGAAAGTATTCTTTCACAGTTCTGGAGGCCAGAAGTCCAAATCATGTTGTTGGCTGGGCCAAGCTCCCTCTGCAGGGGGAGGGTCCTTCCTTGCTTCTTCCAGCTTCTGGCGCTGCAGAGCTCTGGGCTCTTCCTCTGTCTTCACATGGACTTCTTCCTGGTGTCTGAGTCTCAAATCTCCTGCCTTTCTCTTAGAAGGACACCTGTCGTTGGATTTAGGGCCACCCTAAATCTAGGATGGATCTTATCATGAGATCCTTAATTACATTCCAAAGATGCTTTTTCCAAATAAGGTCACATTCGCAGATTCCCGGGGATTAGTGCATGGACATATCTTTTTGGAGACCACGATTCAACCCACTACAAAGACGGTTAGGCTTGTGTATTCTTGATGAACATGTGAACACGTGCTAGTGACTGGTGTTTACCACATCTTTTCTAGAATTTAGGTAGTACTTTATGTCAAGCTCATCAGCATCTCTTCCTCAAAGATTATTAATGCATTCTGTAACCATATCTGCCTTTATTTTAGGATTCTAGGTCAGCTTTCCAATTCTTTTTTTTTTTTTTTTTTTTTT
>NC_041233.1:2635683-2638736 GCF_002837175.3 Physeter macrocephalus | reverse complement strand
CGCGCAGGCTCAGCGGCCATGGCTCACGGGCCCAGCCGCTCCGCGGCATGTGGGATCCTCCCAGACCGGGGCGCGAACCCGGTTCCCCTGCATCGGCAGGCGGACGCGCAACCACTGCGCCACCAGGGAAGCCCTCCAATTCTTATAGTATCTTATAGTATATAGTATTCTTATAGTATCCAAATACTGGGGCAACGGGAACTGTTACAGGCAGACCAAGAAATGGATTCCTTTGGTCCTTGCAGCCAGAGCCCCCAAGCCGGCCAGCCAGGGAGCTTCCGAAAAGACTGGTATTACCGCAGTGAGCCAGACGTATATTAATATTCTCTGTGTGCCACGATTTGAAGAAGGTTGGAAAGCACTGTTGTGCAGTACAATTATGTGTTTGGAGAATTTAACTGACATAAAGCATTTAGGCAAGCTCCCTTGTTTCCTCAAAGGTCTCGGTCTTTAGTTTCTTCTTAGACTCACTCATGTTCATCTTTCTGGAATAGAGAGTTTTCTTTCTAATAGAAAGGACAAAAAAGTTGGCGTTGAATGAGTCTGCATCTCCCTATCTCTTATAATGGAACATGTATAGCAGGCTGTTATTCTTCTTTCTGCTCCAGAGAATCCCTTTTCATTGTAGTTGGCTTTTCTCAGGAACCTCAGCTTGTTTTACATTTTGGACTTCCTCAACTTGATGAAATTTTTAGTTTCCTTGGTGGTTCTCCCCTTTTCTTTCTTTCTTTTTTTTAAATTGGAGTATAATTGCTTTGCAATGTTGTGTTAGTTTCTGCTGCACAGCCAAGTGAGTCAGCCACACGCATACACACATCCCCTGCCTCTTGGACCTCCTCCCCGCCTCCATCCCACCCCACTAGGCCATCACAGAGCACCGGTCTGAGCTCCCAGTGCATTACAGCAGGTTCCCACTAGCTAGCTATTTTAGACATGGTGGTGTATCTATGTCAAACCTAGTCTCCCGGGCTTCCCTGGTGGCGCAGTGGTTGAGAGTCCGCCTGCCGGTGCAGGGGACACGGGTTCGTGCCCCGGTCTGGGAAGATCCCACATGCTGCGGAGCGGCTAGGCCCGTGAGCCATGGCCGCTGAGCCTGCGTGTCCGGAGCCTGTGCTCCGCAACGGGAGAGGCCACAACAGTGAGAGGCCCGCGTACAGCAAAAAAAACAAACAAACAAAAAAAAAAACCTAGTCTCCCAATTCATCCCACCCTCTCCCTTCCCCCCATATGTCCACACGTCCATTCTCTACGTCTCCCTTTCTGTTCCTGCCCCGCAAATAGGTTCATCTATACCATTTTTCTAGATTCCACATATATGCATTAATATACGATATTTGTTTTTCTCTTTCTGACTTACTTCACTCTGTATGACAGACACTAGGTCCATCCACATCTCTACAAATGACCCAATTTCATTTCTTTTTATGACTGAGTAATATTCCATTGTGTACATGTACCACTTCTTCTTTATCCATTCATCTGTCGATGGACATTTAGGTTGTTTCCATGTCCTGGCTATTGTAAATAGTGCTGCAGAGAACATGGGGGTACATGTATCTTTTTGAATTACGGTTTTCTCAGTAGTGGGATTGCTAGGTCATATGCTAGTTCTATTTTTAGTTCCTTAAGGAACCTCCATACTGTTCTCCATAGTGGCTGTATCAGTTTACATTCCCAACAGTGCAAGAGGGTTCCCTTTTCTCCACACCCTCTCCAGCATTTATTGCTTGTAGATTTTTTGATGATGGTCATTCTGACTGGTGTGAGGTGATACCTCATTGTAGTTTTGATTTGCATTTCTCTAATAATTAGGGATATTGAGCATCTTTTCATGTGCCTCTTGACCATCTGTATGTCTTCTTTGCTGAAATGTCTATTTAGATCTTCCGCCCGTATTTTGATTGGGTTCTTTGTTTTTTTTGATATTGAGCTGCATGAGCTTTTGTATATTTTGGAGATTAATCCTTTGTCTGTTGCTTCATTTGCAAATATTTTCTCCCATTCTGTGGGTTGTCTTTTCATCTTGTTTATGGTTTCCTTTGCTGTGCAAAAGCTTTTAAGTTTAATTAGGTCCCATTTGCTTATTTTTGTTTTTATTTTCAGTACTCTAGGAGGTGGGTCATAAAAGATCTTGCTGTGATTTACGTCAAAGAGTGTTTTTCTTACGTTTTCCTCTAAGAGTTTTATAGTGTCCAGTTTTACATTTAGGTCTTTAATCCATTTGGAGTTTATTTTTGTGTATGGTGTTAGGGAGTGTTCTAATTTCATTCTTTTACATGTAGTTGTCCAGTTTTCCCAGCACCATTTATTGAAGAGGCTGTCTTGTCTCCATTGTATATTCCTTTGTCATAGATTAGGTGACCATAGGTGCGTGGTTTATCTCTGGGCCTTCTGTCCTGTACCATTGAGCTATATTTCTGTTTTTGTGCCAGTACCATACTGTCTTGATTACTGTAGCTTTGTAGTATAGTCTGAAGTTGGGGAGCTTGATTCCTCCAGCTCTGTTTTTCTTTCTCAAGATTGCTTTGGCTGTTCGGGGTCTTTTGTGTTGCCACACAAGTTGTATAATTTTTTGTTCTAATTCTGTGAAAAATGCCATTGGTAATTTGATAGGGATTGCATTAAACGTGTAGACTGCTTTGGGTAGTATAATCATTTTCACAGTCTCGATTCTTCCAATCCAGGGGCATGGTATATCTCTCCATCTGTTGTGTCATCTTTGATTTCTTTCATCATTGTTTTATAGTTTTCTGAGTATAGGTCATTTGTCTCCTTAGGTAAGTTTATTTCTAGGTATTTCATTCTTTTTGTTGTGATGATAAATGGGATTGTTTCCTTAATTTCTCTTTCTCATATTTCATTGTTAGTGTATAGGAATGCAAGAAATTTCTATTCATTAATTTTGTATCCTGCAACCTTACCAGATTCATTGATTAGTTCTAGTAGTTTTTTGGTGGCATCTTTAGGATTCTCTATGTATAGTATCATGTTATCTGCAAACAGTGACAGTTTTACTTCTTCTTTTCCAATTTGGATTCCTTTTATTTCTTTTT
>NC_041233.1:2635259-2635656 GCF_002837175.3 Physeter macrocephalus | reverse complement strand
ATCTATGTTCATCAGTGATATTGGTCTGTAATTTTCTTTTTTGTGATATCTTTGCCTGGTTTTGGTATCAGGGTGATGGTGGCCTCATAGAATGAGTTTGGGAATGTTCCTCCCTCTGCAGTTTTTTGGAAGAGATTGAGAAGGGTAGGTGTTAACTCTTCTCTAAATGTTTGATAGAATTCACCTGTGACACCATCTGGTCCTGCCTTTTGTTTGTTGGAAGATTTTTAATTACAGTTTCAATTTCATTACCTGTTCATTGGTCTGTTTATATTTTCTAATTCTTCCTGGTTCAGTGTTGGAAAGTTGTACCTTTCCAAGAATTTGTCCATTTATTCCAGGTTGTCTGTTTTATTGGCATAGAGTTGCTTGTAGTAGTCTCTTATGATCCTTTGCA
>NC_041233.1:2616775-2627327 GCF_002837175.3 Physeter macrocephalus | reverse complement strand
TTTTCTGCATCTATTGAGATGATCATATGGTTTTTCTTCTTCAATTTGTTAATATGGTGTATCACATTGATTGATTTGCGTATATTGAAGAATCCTTGTATCCCTGGGATAAGTCCTACTTGATCATAGTGTATGATCCTTTTAATGTGTTGTTGGCTTCTGTTTGCTAGTACTTTGTTGAGGATTTTTGCATCTATGTTCATCAGTGATATTGGTCTGTAATTTTCTTTTTTGTGATATCTTTGCCTGGTTTTGGTATCAGGGTGATGGTGGCCTCATAGAATGAGTTTGGGAATGTTCCTCCCTCTGCAGTTTTTTGGAAGAGATTGAGAAGGGTAGGTGTTAACTCTTCTCTAAATGTTTGATAGAATTCACCTGTGAAACCATCTGGTCCTGCCTTTTGTTTGTTGGAAGATTTTTAATTACAGTTTCAATTTCATTACCTGTTCATTGGTCTGTTTATATTTTCTAATTCTTCCTGGTTCAGTGTTGGAAAGTTGTACCTTTCCAAGAATTTGTCCATTTATTCCAGGTTGTCTGTTTTATTGGCATAGAGTTGCTTGTAGTAGTCTCTTATGATCCTTTGCATTTCTGTGGTGTCAGTTGTAATCTCTCCTTTTTCATTTCTAATTTTATTGATTTGAGTCCTCTCTTTTTTTTTTCTTGATGAGTCTGGGTAAAGGTTTATCAATTTTGTTTATCTTCTCGAAGAAACAACTTTTAGTTTTATTGATCTTTGCTATTGTTTTCTTCGTTTTTATTTCTGCTCTGATCTTTATGATTTCTTTCCTTCTAGGAACTTTGGGTTTTCTTTGATCTTCTTTTTCTAGTTGCTTTAGATGTAAGATTAGATTGTTTATTTGACATTTTTCTTGTTTCTTGAGGTGAGCTTGAATTGCCATAAGCTTCCCTCTTAGAACTGGTTTCTCTGCTTCCCATAGGTTTTGGATTATTGTGTGTTCATTGTCATTTGTTTCTAGGTATTTTTAAATTTCTCCTTTGATTTCTTTGGTGATCTCTTGGTTATTTAGCAGCGCACTGTTTAGCTTCCATGTGTTTGTGTTTTTACAGGTTTTTTTTCCTGTAACTGACTACTAATCTCATAGCGTTTGTCGGAAAATATGGTTGATACGATTTCAATTTTCTTAAATTTTCCAAGCCTTGATTTGTGACCCAAGATGTGATCTATTCTGGAGAACGTTCGGTGTGCACTTGAGAAGAAAGTGTATTCTTCCGCTTTTGGGTGGAATATCCTGTAAATATCAATTAAGTCTGTCTGGTCTATTGTGTCATTTAAAGCTTGTGTTTCCTTATTTATTTTCTGTCTGGATGATCTGTCTATTGGTGTAAGTGGGATGTTAAAGTCCCCCAACTATTACTTTGTTACTTTTGATTTCCCCCATTATGGCTATTAGTATTTGCCTTATGTATTGAGGTGCTCCTATGTTCGGTGCATAAATATATATAATTGTTATGTTTTCTCCTTGGATTGATCCTTGATCATTATGTAGTGTCCTTCCTTATCTCTTGTAACACTCTTTATTTTAAAGTCTATTTTGTCTGATATGAGAATTACTACTCCAGCTTTGTTGTGATTTCCATTTGCATGGAATATCTTTTTCCATCCCCTCACTTTCAGTCTGTATGTGTCCCTAAGTCTGAAGTGGGTTTCTTGTAGACAGCATATATGTGGGTCTTGTTTTTGTATCCATTCAGCCAGTCTGTGTCTTTTGGTTGGAGCATTTAATCCATTTACATTCAAGGTGATTATCCATATGTATGTTCCTATTACCATTTTCTTAATTGATTTGGGTTTGTTTTTGTGGGTCTTTTTCTTCTCTTGTGTTTCCTGCTTAGAGAAGTCCCTTTAGCATTTGTTGTAAAGCCGGTTTGGTGGTGAATTCTCATAGCTTTGTTTGTAAAGCTTTTGAGTTCTCCGTGGAATCTGTATGAGATCCTTGCTGGGTAGAGTAATCTTGGTTGTAGGATTTTCCCTTTCATCACTGTAAATATATCCTGCCACTCCTTTCTGGCCTGCAGAGTTTCTGCTGTGAAATCAGCTGATAACCTTATGGGGATTCCCTTGTATGTTATTTGTTGCTTTTCCTTGCTGCTTTAATATTTTTTCTTTGAATTTAATTTTTGTTCATTTGCTTAATATGTGTCTTGGTGTGTTTCTCCTAGAGTTTATCCTGTATGCAACTCTCTGCACTTCCTGGACTTGGGTGACTATTTCGTTTCCCACGTTAGGGAAGTTTTTGACTATAATCTCTTCAGATATTTTCTCAGACCCTTTCTCTTTCTCTTCTTCTTCTGGGACCCCTATAATTCGAATGTTGGTGCATTTAATGTTATCCCAAAGGTCTCCAAGATGGTCCTCAATTCTTTTCATTCTTTTTTCTTTGTTCTGCTCCATGGCAGTTATTTCCACCATTTTATCTTCCATCTCACTTAACTGTTCTTCTGCCTCAGTTATTCTGCTATTGATTCCTCTAGAGTATTTTTAATTTCAGTTATTTTGTTGTTCATCACTGTTTGTTTGCTCTTTAGTTCTTCTGGGTCCTTGTTAAACTTTTATTGTATTTTCTCCATTCTGTTTCCGAGATTTTGGATCATCTTTACTATCATTACTCTGTATTCTTTTTCAGGTAGGTTGCCTGTTTCCTCTTCATTTATTTGGTCTTGTAGGTTTTTACCTTGCACCTTCATCTGTTTTTGTTGTCTCATTTTTATTGATGGGTGGGGCTGTGTTCCCGTCTTACTGGTTGTTTGGCCTGAGGCATCCAGCACTGGAGTTTGCAGGTAGTTGGGTAGATCTGGGTCTTGGTGCCGAGACAGGACTTCATGTCTCCGGGAGGCTTCACTCCAATTAATATTCCCTGGGATCTGAGGTTCTCTGTTAGTCCAGCGGTTTGGACTCGGCCTTCCCACCACAGGAACTCAGGCCTGACCCCCAGCCTGGGAACCAAGGTTCTGCAAGCCGTGTGGCATGGCAAAAGAAAAGAAAAAAAAAAAGGAGCAGTACAATAACAAAGAATAAAAAATAAAATAAAATTAGAAAGATAAAAAATACATTAGGAAAAATTAAAATGTAATTGAAACAGCTACAACAAGGTAAAACTGAACCACAAGAGAAAAAAGAAAAAACAAAGAGGAAAACGAAAGACTGGGAAGGGCCTTGGCTGTGGGGGGCAGCGCTTAGGCCCGGGAGGGGTGGGGGGAGGTGGACCTTAGGCTGGGGAGGGGTGTAGGGCGGGGTCGGGCCTCGCCTTGGCTTCGCACCTGCACTCTGCTCAGGAAGAGGCACTGTGGCCCGAGGGGGCCTCTGGAGTGTGCAGTTCCGGGGTTTGGAGGTTGGGCTCTCGGTGAGGGTGGGTGGGTGGCGCTTAGGCCCAGTGTAGCTGGAGGGGGTCTTGGAGTGGGTGTAGAGGCAGGGCCCCAGGTGGGGGGCAGGGGTGGGCCTTGGGCTCTGCACTGCCGAGGGAGCCTCTGAGGGTGGTAGGGGATTAGGCCCCGGACCCCAACAGGCTCCCTGGCGCCCAAGTGGGCAGGGAGAGCACTGGCCACGCTCCCTTCCGTTCCTCTGCTCCCCTGAGGGTCTCCCCTGTCGCTGCTGAACCCCTAACTGTGGGTGGGATCCATGGAGGGGAGGAGGGGAGAAGGTATGAGAACTCCTCCCCTCCCCCAGCCGCCCCTCGGGTGCCGGTCCCGGAGGTCCAGCCTTTATTGTTGCTTCCCCTCCCCCCCCACTCCCTCAGGACCTGTGCAGCTGGAGGGACCTTGGTGGGCAGAGGATCAGGCCTGGGATCTCAGCAGGCTCCCTGGGACCCAAGTGGGCAGGGGAAACGCTGGCCACATGCCCTTCGGATCCTCTGCCCTCCCAACGGTCCGTCCCCTTTCCCTCTCCGGGCCTGGGATCCCCTCCCCTCCCCCAGCCGCCCCTCCGGAGTCCGGTCCCCCCTCCACTTCTCCTCCCCCTTCACTTCCCCGCATGCCCCACGTCCTACCCACTCGCTGGGCATTCCTCCCGTCCTCTTAGGTGTCCTTGGTCACCCACCAGTGCCTGGTAGTTGCCCTAGTTGTGCGGAGACGCAAACTCCGCGTCCTCCTAGTCCACCATCTTGACCCTTTTCTCCTTTTTAAAGTTTATCTTCTGAAAATGTGAATGTGTCTGGCTAAGGAGACAGTATATGTGAACACAGTAAAAACACATATGCCATAAAAAGACTTTAGAATGTTGATACTGCAACATATAAATAACTGCAAATTAATATAGAGCTAGTTGTTGTGGCATATCCTGGGTATAGGGCATGCCAGGCAAAGGATAGACCATTGGAGTAATTAAGACACATAGTGCTATGCTAAGAGTTTGTGCAACATGGGAACATGTACATGGGGCCCCTGCTCTCTGAAAACTTACAAGTCACCATAGGACAGTGCAGACAGACATGGGGTCCACAAAAATACGTGATCAAATAATGATAGCCTCCATTGACCAGTCGTGCAATCAGCTGGCCATCTTTGAAGTTTTCTTTTTATTTCTGTTTTCCTTTTATTTCTCCATTTATGTGGCTCCCCCCACTAGTCGAGTCTCCATGTGAGTTCCTGTTGCCCTCTGTTGTCTGAAGTATTCTCGAGAACACAAGAGGTACTGGCAAGTAAATGACCTTCTTTTCCCAGAATTTAGGTTTGTGCAATAAATAATGGTTAAACTACATAGTGTATTGAAACATATTTTCATGGGTCTGATATGATGATTTATAATAAGAAATATTAAATATTTGTTTCTGGAATTTCTTAAGAGATGAGAGCAGTAAAGGTGTCTTCTGTTGTGTTAGTGAAATGACTTGGAAAGCGTCCTTGAATGGGGACTGGTTGCCAGGAGGACCATCCTTGTGATTAGGGAACCTATGCCCTGAGGAGGGCAAAGGGGCTAGAGGTTAAATCAGTTAGCCTGATTTAGGGGCTACTTCTGGGGAGGGCAAAGGGGCTAGAGGTTAAAGCAGTTGCCAGTGGCCAATGATTTACTCAATTATGCCTCTGTGATGAAACCTCTGAAACTCCAGAAGGATGGGGTTTGGTTTGGAGAGCTTCCAGGTTGGGAGAGTGGAGCCTGGAGAGGGTGTGGAAGTTCCTCGCCCCTTCCTATGAGCTTTGCCCTCTGCATCTCCTCCATCTGGCTGTCCCTGAGTTATGTCCTTTTAGAATAAGCTGGTGATCTAGGAAGTAAATGGGTTTCTTGAGTTCTGTGATCCACTCTAGCAAATTAGTTGAACTCAAGGAGGGGGTCATGAGAACTTCCAGTCTATAGGCAGTCTTTCAGAAGTACTACAGGTAACAACCTGGGCTTGCATTTGGTCTCTGAAGTGGGGACGGTATCGTAGGACTGAGCCCCTTCACCTGCGGAACCTGTGCCGTCTCTGGTAGATAGTGTCAGAACAGCACTGAACTGTAGAACACCTGGCTGTGTGGGACCATTGCTCCCATGTGTGGGAAACCCTCCCCCCTGCATCGGAGTTGGTGACAAGAACCCCTTTCAATGGACTTATCTGGGAACTTGGTCACCATTTGTTTAATATTTTACCCATTCCAGATAGCTGACCTACAAATGAACTTCCTGATCATGTCCCATTTGTAAAGCTCTATAGATGTAGTCTGCCCAGAAATCTTATTCATTCATTTATTCCACAAATAATTGGGTGCCTACTATTTGCCAGGCCCAGGAGATCCCACAGTAAACAAGGTACAGTCCTCTGCTCTCAGGGAATATATGGTTTACTGGTGGGTTAGGCAAACCCTGGATAAATTAATATCAATAATATACTTTAAAAGAGCTATAAACCCTCTGAAGGAAAGATACAGGGTCCTGAGAGTAACAGGCAGAACTTCCTTTAGAGCCAGTGGTCAGAGGTGTCCGAGGAGGTCACTTTAGGCTGGTGCTCTGTTGCAGGGTGCTGGGAAAGGAGGGAGCAGAGTAATGCAGGCGGAGGGAAGCTGCCTTGCAAATGCCCTGAGCTGTAGAGAGGCCTGCGGGGTTCCAGGAGCCGGAAGACAGGGGGAGGGGGAGGGAGGGGTAAGGTGTGGGCTGTTGGAGAGACAGGCTGAGGCCAGCCCGCACCAGGCCCCGGAGACATGGGGCCTTTGGAGTTAGTTTAATGCACATGGAAAGCCACCAGAGAATTTAAGCAAGGGCATGAAGTGATCTGATTTATATTTTAAAAAGATGGCCCTGGCCCCTGCATGGTAAATGGATTATAGGTGAGCAGCAGCCAGAGGCATGAGGGGACAGAGTGAGGAGTTTACTGCAGGGGTCCAGGTTCAAAACGGGGTGGCCTGGACTTGTGATTTGAGGATTGAGTGGATGAACTCACTCTTTAATGAGTGCAAGGCTGCCTATGAGGAAGAAAATTCCTATGCTCTCAAGAAATGAAAGGGTCAAGTGTAGCTTAAAATGATCCAAGTATTGTCTGGCCTTCAGAGGTGTGTCTGATCAGTGTGATTTTTCCACCCCTAACACTGGTCCATTTCATGAACCTTATGGCCTCCACAGAAAAGAGACAAGAAAGATACAGTAGAAATAATAGAACAGTGTACTCTAGGTCAGAAGCGACGCCTGGATCCTGTGGCCTGGACTGAGGTACACATACACTGCTTCTGAACGTGTAAGGAATTGCTGAGGAAAGATTTACCGGTATTTCCTGAATGCTTACTGTGCAGTAACCGGGGTTACTTACATTCATCAACTAGCTCAGTGTCTCATTAGGTCTTCACAGCGTGACCTGTCTTCATGTCGCAGAAGACGTTGATGCCTAGAGAGGTTGAACTATTTGCCTGCATTTAAGCAGGTACCCCACCATCCCATATCTGCAGTTCCAAAACCCCAGAGCTTTGGAAAGCACAAGTTAGGTTGTTTTTTTAAGTTTGGCGCAGATTTATTTGGCAGTAAAACCTGACCTGAACTGAAGTGAGGCTTAAGAGTTATTTCTGTTGGTTCCATTGGGCGTGAATATTCATAGGCATTGCTGCAGAAACGTAAATGTGCTTAATTACGGGTTGCTGTCTTGGACAGTATTCAGTATATTCACAGTATCACCATCTGAATTGTCTCAGGATTCCAGATAAAGGATTGTGGATGTGAAATAAGTGCTAGAGCTCAGGTTCAGACCCCAGGCTTTGGCTTAAAAGCTGTGTGCCCAACCACTACACAAGCGAGAGGAAATGTAGGTTAGTTAGGCTGTTTGTCTCTTGAGGGACACAAGTGTGCTGCACCAGAAGCTTCACATTGACATTCTGTCAAGTTATTGCCCCAGGTTCTTTTTTTTTTTTTTTAATGTTTATTTTTATTATTTATTTATTTATTTTCGGCCACGCCCCATGGCACATGGGACCTTAGTTCCCTGACCAGGGATCCAGCCTGCGCCCTCTGCGTTGGAAGCACGGAGTGTTAACCGCTGGACTGTCGTGGAAGTCCCTGCCCCAGGTTCTTACTGCCCTCCTAATCTCTGCAGTATCCCGGGGCTTCCCTGAAGTCCATCACCCTTTAGCTGTACCATGTCCTCTACTCTTTAGTACATCCAGTGTCAGATAGGTATTAAGAAGAAGGTAATTTAATTGAAATAATTTATGCTCAAGAAGATATGAAAAAATTTCTCAATATTCCCAGAACTGCTGGCATAATTAAAAAGAGTGTTTATTTACCCAACTCTTCTCTAATTGGAAAAAGTTTGGACAGTGTAACTAATAGAAGAAAAATCTTACCAGTGCAGGAGAAAATACTTTTGGTCAGCAAGTCAGCCCGTGAGAAAGTTCACTGAGTCTGGTACTCAGTCTGAGTCTGCTTCTTAGAGCTTGCTTTCTTCTTCATTACCTAACAGACAGGCTCTCACAATCTCCAAACATTTGTCTCTGTCGTGTGTGGGATAATGAGGCTTTATCAGTCAAGATAGGTGAGACAGTGGTTCCATAACAAGTAGTCCCTACATCTCAGTGGTTTAAAGGCAAAAGTTAATCTTGTTCTCATGTTACGTGTTCATCAGGATTGTCAGGGCAGACGGCTGTGATCCACGCCATCCTAATCTAGGGACCCAGGGTGATAGGGGCTCCACCATTTGGTGGAGAAGGGGAGTTGATGAAGCCTTTTTTCTTTTTTTAATTTATTTTTTTGTTTGTTTTTTGGCTGTGTCGGGTCTTCGTTGCTGTGCGCGGGCTTTCTCTAGTTGCGGCGCGCGGGGGCCACTCTTGGTTGCGGTGCGCGGGCTTCTCATGGCGGTGGCTTCTCTGGTTGTGGAGCATGGGCTCTAGGCGCGCGGGCTCAGTAGTTGTGGCTCACAGACTCAATAGCTGTGGCACACGGGCTTAGCTGCTCCGCGGCATGTGGGATCCTCCTGGACCAGGGCTGGAACCCGTGCCCCCTGCACTGGCAGGTGGGCTCTCAGCCACATAGGTTTTGGGTCATTGTGTTTTCATTGTCATTTGTTTCTAGGTATTTTTTGATTTCCCCTTTGATTTCTTCAGTGATCTCTTGGTTATTTAGTAGTGTATTGTTTAGCCTCCATATGTTTGTATTTTTTACAGTTTTTCTTCCTGTAATTGATACCTAGTCTCATAGCGTTGTGGTCATAAAAGATACTTGATCCGATTTCAATTTCCTTAAACTTACCAAGGCTTGATTTGTGACCCAAGATATGATCTATCCTGGAAAATGTTTCATGAGGACTTGAGAAGAAAGTGTATTCTGTTGTTTTTGGATGGAATTTCCTATAAATATCAATTACATCCATCTTGCTAATGTGTCATTTAAAGCTTGCGTGTCCTTATTTATTTTCATTTGGGATGATCTGTGCTTTGGTGAGAGTGGGGTGTTTACATCCCCCATTATTATTGTGTTACTGTCAATTTACTCTTTTATGGCTGTTAACATTTGCCTTATATATTTAGGTGCTCCTATGCTGGGTGCATAAATATTTACAATTGTTGTATCTTCTTCTTGGATTGATCCCTTAGTCATTATGTAGTGTCCTTCTTTGTCTCTGTAATAGTCTTTCTTTTAACGTCTACTTTGTCTGCTATGAGAATTGCTACTCCAGCTTTCTTTTGATTTCCAGTTGAATGGATTATCTTCTTCCATCCCCTCACTTACAGTCTGTATGTGTCCCTAGGTCTGAAATGGGTCACTTGTAGCCAGCATATATACAAGTCTTGTTTTTGTATTCATTCAGCCAGTCTATGTTTTTGGTTGGAGCATTTAATCCATTTACATTTAAGGTAATTATTGATATGTATGTTCCTGTTACCATTTGCTTAATTGTTTTTTCTTTGTTTTTGATGTGTTTCCTGCCTAGAGAAGTTCCTTTTGCATTTGTTGTAAAGCTGGTTTGGTTTGCTGAATTCTCTTAGCTTTTGCTTGTCTGTAAAGGTTTTAATTTCTCCATCAAATCTGAATGAAATCCTTACTGGGTAGAGTAATCTTGGTTGTAGGATTTTCCCTTTCATCACTGTAAATATATCCTGCCACTCCTTTCTGGCCTGCAGAGTTTCTGCTGTGAAATCAGCTGATAACCTTATGGGGATTCCCTTGTATGTTATTTGTTGCTTTTCCTTGCTGCTTTAATATTTTTTCTTTGAATTTAATTTTTGTTCATTTGCTTAATATGTGTCTTGGTGTGTTTCTCCTAGAGTTTATCCTGTATGCAACTCTCTGCACTTCCTGGACTTGGGTGACTATTTCGTTTCCCACGTTAGGGAAGTTTTTGACTATAATCTCTTCAGATATTTTCTCAGACCCTTTCTCTTTCTCTTCTTCTTCTGGGACCCCTATAATTCAAATGTTGGTGCATTTAATGTTATCCCAAAGGTCTCCAAGATGGTCCTCAATTCTTTTCATTCTTTTTTCTTTGTTCTGCTCCATGGCAGTTATTTCCACCATTTTATCTTCCATCTCACTTAACTGTTCTTCTGCCTCAGTTATTCTGCTATTGATTCCTCTAGAGTATTTTTAATTTCAGTTATTTTGTTGTTCATCACTGTTTGTTTGCTCTTTAGTTCTTCTGGGTCCTTGTTAAACTTTTATTGTATTTTCTCCATTCTGTTTCCGAGATTTTGGATCATCTTTACTATCATTACTCTGTATTCTTTTTCAGGTAGGTTGCCTGTTTCCTCTTCATTTATTTGGTCTTGTAGGTTTTTACCTTGCACCTTCATCTGTTTTTGTTGTCTCATTTTTATTGATGGGTGGGGCTGTGTTCCCGTCTTACTGGTTGTTTGGCCTGAGGCATCCAGCACTGGAGTTTGCAGGTAGTTGGGTAGATCTGGGTCTTG
This sequence comes from Physeter macrocephalus, assembly GCF_002837175.3. Classification (NCBI taxonomy): domain Eukaryota; kingdom Metazoa; phylum Chordata; class Mammalia; order Artiodactyla; family Physeteridae; genus Physeter; species Physeter macrocephalus. Next base: position 2,617,010 of record NC_041233.1, on the reverse strand, counting down.
GTGCCGAGACAGGACTTCATGTCTCCGGGAGGCTTCACTCCAATTAATATTCCCTGGGATCTGAGGTTCTCTGTTAGTCCAGCGGTTTGGACTCGGCCTTCCCACCACAGGAACTCAGGCCTGACCCCCAGCCTGGGAACCAAGGTTCTGCAAGCCGTGTGGCATGGCAAAAGAAAAGAAAAAAAAAAAGGAGCAGTACAATAACAAAGAATAAAAAATAAAATAAAATTAGAAA
>NC_041233.1:2571837-2616459 GCF_002837175.3 Physeter macrocephalus | reverse complement strand
GGATCAGGCCTGGGATCTCAGCAGGCTCCCTGGGACCCAAGTGGGCAGGGGAAACGCTGGCCACATGCCCTTCGGATCCTCTGCCCTCCCAACGGTCCGTCCCCTTTCCCTCTCCGGGCCTGGGATCCCCTCCCCTCCCCCAGCCGCCCCTCCGGAGTCCGGTCCCCCCTCCACTTCTCCTCCCCCTTCACTTCCCCGCATGCCCCACGTCCTACCCACTCGCTGGGCATTCCTCCCGTCCTCTTAGGTGTCCTTGGTCACCCACCAGTGCCTGGTAGTTGCCCTAGTTGTGCGGAGACGCAAACTCCGCGTCCTCCTAGTCCACCATCTTGACCCTTTTCTCCTTTTTAAAGTTTATCTTCTGAAAATGTGAATGTGTCTGGCTAAGGAGACAGTATATGTGAACACAGTAAAAACACATATGCCATAAAAAGACTTTAGAATGTTGATACTGCAACATATAAATAACTGCAAATTAATATAGAGCTAGTTGTTGTGGCATATCCTGGGTATAGGGCATGCCAGGCAAAGGATAGACCATTGGAGTAATTAAGACACATAGTGCTATGCTAAGAGTTTGTGCAACATGGGAACATGTACATGGGGCCCCTGCTCTCTGAAAACTTACAAGTCACCATAGGACAGTGCAGACAGACATGGGGTCCACAAAAATACGTGATCAAATAATGATAGCCTCCATTGACCAGTCGTGCAATCAGCTGGCCATCTTTGAAGTTTTCTTTTTATTTCTGTTTTCCTTTTATTTCTCCATTTATGTGGCTCCCCCCACTAGTCGAGTCTCCATGTGAGTTCCTGTTGCCCTCTGTTGTCTGAAGTATTCTCGAGAACACAAGAGGTACTGGCAAGTAAATGACCTTCTTTTCCCAGAATTTAGGTTTGTGCAATAAATAATGGTTAAACTACATAGTGTATTGAAACATATTTTCATGGGTCTGATATGATGATTTATAATAAGAAATATTAAATATTTGTTTCTGGAATTTCTTAAGAGATGAGAGCAGTAAAGGTGTCTTCTGTTGTGTTAGTGAAATGACTTGGAAAGCGTCCTTGAATGGGGACTGGTTGCCAGGAGGACCATCCTTGTGATTAGGGAACCTATGCCCTGAGGAGGGCAAAGGGGCTAGAGGTTAAATCAGTTAGCCTGATTTAGGGGCTACTTCTGGGGAGGGCAAAGGGGCTAGAGGTTAAAGCAGTTGCCAGTGGCCAATGATTTACTCAATTATGCCTCTGTGATGAAACCTCTGAAACTCCAGAAGGATGGGGTTTGGTTTGGAGAGCTTCCAGGTTGGGAGAGTGGAGCCTGGAGAGGGTGTGGAAGTTCCTCGCCCCTTCCTATGAGCTTTGCCCTCTGCATCTCCTCCATCTGGCTGTCCCTGAGTTATGTCCTTTTAGAATAAGCTGGTGATCTAGGAAGTAAATGGGTTTCTTGAGTTCTGTGATCCACTCTAGCAAATTAGTTGAACTCAAGGAGGGGGTCATGAGAACTTCCAGTCTATAGGCAGTCTTTCAGAAGTACTACAGGTAACAACCTGGGCTTGCATTTGGTCTCTGAAGTGGGGACGGTATCGTAGGACTGAGCCCCTTCACCTGCGGAACCTGTGCCGTCTCTGGTAGATAGTGTCAGAACAGCACTGAACTGTAGAACACCTGGCTGTGTGGGACCATTGCTCCCATGTGTGGGAAACCCTCCCCCCTGCATCGGAGTTGGTGACAAGAACCCCTTTCAATGGACTTATCTGGGAACTTGGTCACCATTTGTTTAATATTTTACCCATTCCAGATAGCTGACCTACAAATGAACTTCCTGATCATGTCCCATTTGTAAAGCTCTATAGATGTAGTCTGCCCAGAAATCTTATTCATTCATTTATTCCACAAATAATTGGGTGCCTACTATTTGCCAGGCCCAGGAGATCCCACAGTAAACAAGGTACAGTCCTCTGCTCTCAGGGAATATATGGTTTACTGGTGGGTTAGGCAAACCCTGGATAAATTAATATCAATAATATACTTTAAAAGAGCTATAAACCCTCTGAAGGAAAGATACAGGGTCCTGAGAGTAACAGGCAGAACTTCCTTTAGAGCCAGTGGTCAGAGGTGTCCGAGGAGGTCACTTTAGGCTGGTGCTCTGTTGCAGGGTGCTGGGAAAGGAGGGAGCAGAGTAATGCAGGCGGAGGGAAGCTGCCTTGCAAATGCCCTGAGCTGTAGAGAGGCCTGCGGGGTTCCAGGAGCCGGAAGACAGGGGGAGGGGGAGGGAGGGGTAAGGTGTGGGCTGTTGGAGAGACAGGCTGAGGCCAGCCCGCACCAGGCCCCGGAGACATGGGGCCTTTGGAGTTAGTTTAATGCACATGGAAAGCCACCAGAGAATTTAAGCAAGGGCATGAAGTGATCTGATTTATATTTTAAAAAGATGGCCCTGGCCCCTGCATGGTAAATGGATTATAGGTGAGCAGCAGCCAGAGGCATGAGGGGACAGAGTGAGGAGTTTACTGCAGGGGTCCAGGTTCAAAACGGGGTGGCCTGGACTTGTGATTTGAGGATTGAGTGGATGAACTCACTCTTTAATGAGTGCAAGGCTGCCTATGAGGAAGAAAATTCCTATGCTCTCAAGAAATGAAAGGGTCAAGTGTAGCTTAAAATGATCCAAGTATTGTCTGGCCTTCAGAGGTGTGTCTGATCAGTGTGATTTTTCCACCCCTAACACTGGTCCATTTCATGAACCTTATGGCCTCCACAGAAAAGAGACAAGAAAGATACAGTAGAAATAATAGAACAGTGTACTCTAGGTCAGAAGCGACGCCTGGATCCTGTGGCCTGGACTGAGGTACACATACACTGCTTCTGAACGTGTAAGGAATTGCTGAGGAAAGATTTACCGGTATTTCCTGAATGCTTACTGTGCAGTAACCGGGGTTACTTACATTCATCAACTAGCTCAGTGTCTCATTAGGTCTTCACAGCGTGACCTGTCTTCATGTCGCAGAAGACGTTGATGCCTAGAGAGGTTGAACTATTTGCCTGCATTTAAGCAGGTACCCCACCATCCCATATCTGCAGTTCCAAAACCCCAGAGCTTTGGAAAGCACAAGTTAGGTTGTTTTTTTAAGTTTGGCGCAGATTTATTTGGCAGTAAAACCTGACCTGAACTGAAGTGAGGCTTAAGAGTTATTTCTGTTGGTTCCATTGGGCGTGAATATTCATAGGCATTGCTGCAGAAACGTAAATGTGCTTAATTACGGGTTGCTGTCTTGGACAGTATTCAGTATATTCACAGTATCACCATCTGAATTGTCTCAGGATTCCAGATAAAGGATTGTGGATGTGAAATAAGTGCTAGAGCTCAGGTTCAGACCCCAGGCTTTGGCTTAAAAGCTGTGTGCCCAACCACTACACAAGCGAGAGGAAATGTAGGTTAGTTAGGCTGTTTGTCTCTTGAGGGACACAAGTGTGCTGCACCAGAAGCTTCACATTGACATTCTGTCAAGTTATTGCCCCAGGTTCTTTTTTTTTTTTTTTAATGTTTATTTTTATTATTTATTTATTTATTTTCGGCCACGCCCCATGGCACATGGGACCTTAGTTCCCTGACCAGGGATCCAGCCTGCGCCCTCTGCGTTGGAAGCACGGAGTGTTAACCGCTGGACTGTCGTGGAAGTCCCTGCCCCAGGTTCTTACTGCCCTCCTAATCTCTGCAGTATCCCGGGGCTTCCCTGAAGTCCATCACCCTTTAGCTGTACCATGTCCTCTACTCTTTAGTACATCCAGTGTCAGATAGGTATTAAGAAGAAGGTAATTTAATTGAAATAATTTATGCTCAAGAAGATATGAAAAAATTTCTCAATATTCCCAGAACTGCTGGCATAATTAAAAAGAGTGTTTATTTACCCAACTCTTCTCTAATTGGAAAAAGTTTGGACAGTGTAACTAATAGAAGAAAAATCTTACCAGTGCAGGAGAAAATACTTTTGGTCAGCAAGTCAGCCCGTGAGAAAGTTCACTGAGTCTGGTACTCAGTCTGAGTCTGCTTCTTAGAGCTTGCTTTCTTCTTCATTACCTAACAGACAGGCTCTCACAATCTCCAAACATTTGTCTCTGTCGTGTGTGGGATAATGAGGCTTTATCAGTCAAGATAGGTGAGACAGTGGTTCCATAACAAGTAGTCCCTACATCTCAGTGGTTTAAAGGCAAAAGTTAATCTTGTTCTCATGTTACGTGTTCATCAGGATTGTCAGGGCAGACGGCTGTGATCCACGCCATCCTAATCTAGGGACCCAGGGTGATAGGGGCTCCACCATTTGGTGGAGAAGGGGAGTTGATGAAGCCTTTTTTCTTTTTTTAATTTATTTTTTTGTTTGTTTTTTGGCTGTGTCGGGTCTTCGTTGCTGTGCGCGGGCTTTCTCTAGTTAAATTCCTATGCTCTCAAGAAATGAAAGGGTCAAGTGTAGCTTAAAATGATCCAAGTATTGTCTGGCCTTCAGAGGTGTGTCTGATCAGTGTGATTTTTCCACCCCTAACACTGGTCCATTTCATGAACCTTATGGCCTCCACAGAAAAGAGACAAGAAAGATACAGTAGAAATAATAGAACAGTGTACTCTAGGTCAGAAGCGACGCCTGGATCCTGTGGCCTGGACTGAGGTACACATACACTGCTTCTGAACGTGTAAGGAATTGCTGAGGAAAGATTTACCGGTATTTCCTGAATGCTTACTGTGCAGTAACCGGGGTTACTTACATTCATCAACTAGCTCAGTGTCTCATTAGGTCTTCACAGCGTGACCTGTCTTCATGTCGCAGAAGACGTTGATGCCTAGAGAGGTTGAACTATTTGCCTGCATTTAAGCAGGTACCCCACCATCCCATATCTGCAGTTCCAAAACCCCAGAGCTTTGGAAAGCACAAGTTAGGTTGTTTTTTTAAGTTTGGCGCAGATTTATTTGGCAGTAAAACCTGACCTGAACTGAAGTGAGGCTTAAGAGTTATTTCTGTTGGTTCCATTGGGCGTGAATATTCATAGGCATTGCTGCAGAAACGTAAATGTGCTTAATTACGGGTTGCTGTCTTGGACAGTATTCAGTATATTCACAGTATCACCATCTGAATTGTCTCAGGATTCCAGATAAAGGATTGTGGATGTGAAATAAGTGCTAGAGCTCAGGTTCAGACCCCAGGCTTTGGCTTAAAAGCTGTGTGCCCAACCACTACACAAGCGAGAGGAAATGTAGGTTAGTTAGGCTGTTTGTCTCTTGAGGGACACAAGTGTGCTGCACCAGAAGCTTCACATTGACATTCTGTCAAGTTATTGCCCCAGGTTCTTTTTTTTTTTTAATGTTTATTTTTATTATTTATTTATTTATTTTCGGCCACGCCCCATGGCACATGGGACCTTAGTTCCCTGACCAGGGATCCAGCCTGCGCCCTCTGCGTTGGAAGCACGGAGTGTTAACCGCTGGACTGTCGTGGAAGTCCCTGCCCCAGGTTCTTACTGCCCTCCTAATCTCTGCAGTATCCCGGGGCTTCCCTGAAGTCCATCACCCTTTAGCTGTACCATGTCCTCTACTCTTTAGTACATCCAGTGTCAGATAGGTATTAAGAAGAAGGTAATTTAATTGAAATAATTTATGCTCAAGAAGATATGAAAAAATTTCTCAATATTCCCAGAACTGCTGGCATAATTAAAAAGAGTGTTTATTTACCCAACTCTTCTCTAATTGGAAAAAGTTTGGACAGTGTAACTAATAGAAGAAAAATCTTACCAGTGCAGGAGAAAATACTTTTGGTCAGCAAGTCAGCCCGTGAGAAAGTTCACTGAGTCTGGTACTCAGTCTGAGTCTGCTTCTTAGAGCTTGCTTTCTTCTTCATTACCTAACAGACAGGCTCTCACAATCTCCAAACATTTGTCTCTGTCGTGTGTGGGATAATGAGGCTTTATCAGTCAAGATAGGTGAGACAGTGGTTCCATAACAAGTAGTCCCTACATCTCAGTGGTTTAAAGGCAAAAGTTAATCTTGTTCTCATGTTACGTGTTCATCAGGATTGTCAGGGCAGACGGCTGTGATCCACGCCATCCTAATCTAGGGACCCAGGGTGATAGGGGCTCCACCATTTGGTGGAGAAGGGGAGTTGATGAAGCCTTTTTTCTTTTTTTAATTTATTTTTTTGTTTGTTTTTTGGCTGTGTCGGGTCTTCGTTGCTGTGCGCGGGCTTTCTCTAGTTGCGGCGCGCGGGGGCCACTCTTGGTTGCGGTGCGCGGGCTTCTCATGGCGGTGGCTTCTCTGGTTGTGGAGCATGGGCTCTAGGCGCGCGGGCTCAGTAGTTGTGGCTCACAGACTCAATAGCTGTGGCACACGGGCTTAGCTGCTCCGCGGCATGTGGGATCCTCCTGGACCAGGGCTGGAACCCGTGCCCCCTGCACTGGCAGGTGGGCTCTCAGCCACCGCGCCATCAGGGACGCAGAGGTTTCATGTGGGAGGGGTCCGCTTCCTCTGCTCGCCCTTCAGCCAAGACAAGTCCTGTAGCCGCGCCTGACTTCAGGTGGGCAGCAAAGCCCAGGTCTCCTGTGGGCCTAGACATGGAGGAGGACCCAGTATTGCCTGTAGGCAGTAGTGCCCCCTACCACAGTGAGGGTAAGGGAAAGAAAACAGGGGAGACCACTGATTATTTCTAAATGCAGGTGCTGCATTGTGAATAATGTACTAAAGTGGTTTTACAGCTAAAAGTAGAAATTAAAGTTACGGTAGTGGTGGGGGTCATGCTAATAGACTCAGCATCATGATAATTAGCCAAGAATTTTTTTCTATAAAGAAGGATCTGTTACCGAACCAGGTCCATTTGCCCAACGTGCAGCAAGCCAGACGCCGAGATGCTGAGGTTTACAGTTTATTCACGAGGCAGCCAAGTGAGGAGATGGGAGAGCAAGTCTGAGATCCGCCTCCCAACAGCGAGGGGGCTGGGGTCTTTACGGGATAAGCACGGTGGTCTTAGGAGTGGGGGAGGGTGATCGGAGGAAGGGGAAAAGGTGAGGTAATCAGTGTTCTGTGCAGGTGTATCTGGGTTACAGGCGTCTGTGTTCAAAATGGAGGTGCTCAGCATGATCGGAGCTTTCTGGCCCCTGACCTCAAAAGGCCCTCCTTCCTCGGACACTTGCGCAGGCCCGGTTTTAGGGCTGATGACCCGGCCAGCCTTAGCCAGCTCGCACGGGGCAGGAGCTGACTCCAAATTCCTGCAAAACAACTGGGCTATGAGAAGCTGGGTAGGTATGCAGTTAAAGAAAGGGGAAAGGAAAGAACAAAATAACTAAAGCGAGCTTAATCAGTGAAGGCAGGTTACAAGCAGAAGGGTTTTAACAAGCCATTCCCCTGTCCGTTGCTCTCTGCACAGACTCTGCCCTGCTGAGCCGGAGGCCAGGACTGCTTTTCTAGATGCTGCACGGCTGGGATGGCCTGAGGTTGAGTAGAGATCGCTGTCCTTGGCCAGCTTTGACAGTAGTTTCCTTGAAGTCTCAAACTTCCGGTCAATTCTATGGATTGGTAACCACAGCCAGGGGATGTATTGATGTAAAGAGTCACATATTTTGATGGCATTTCCAGTATCATTATTTTCTGTGGGGAATTATAAACCCAGTCTCCATCATTTCTAGAAATCTGATGTTCCTGAAAGAAATTTTCAACTCAAGAGAGTTTAAGAGAGTTAGGCATTATTCCAATGGCTAGATACGAGGGAAGAAAAGAGGGAATTCTTTCTCTCTCCCTCCCTCCCTTCCTCCCTCCCTCCCTCCCTCCCTCCCTCCCTTCCTTCCTTCCTTCCTCCCTCCCTTCCTTCCTTCCCCTCGAGGTTTGTGGGATCTTAGTTCCCTGACCAGGGTTTGAACCCCGGGCCATGGCTGTGAAAGCGCCAAGTCCTAACCACTGGACCGCCAGGGAATTCCCGAGAATTATTTAAATATGACCTTTTTACCCTCTAAAATTCTGCTCAGTTATCCTTTTCTAAACACCCCACCATACAGAGTTTCCCACATTTGGTACGTGAGATACAGACATTGGTCTCTCTCTTACTCTCTTTTCTTTTTTCTTAGTTTCTCGTCAGTCTTTTCTTAAACTTTGAAACCTTAAATTAATTTTCTCCATTTGTCTTCCATTAGCTGTTAATTAGGCTTTTGTGCAACAAGCACGTATTATTGTTTGTTATTTAGGCATCTGGGCCAGTTTCAAGGCTTTTAAAAACATGAGTATGCTCTTGGTGTGATGGATACTATAAGGAACAGATGACCTTAATAAGAATGTTTTCTTTTCCTTTTCAGACCAAAACTAGTATCCTCGAGAAAGATGTGGATATACAAGAATTTAACTTAGAAAAGGTATGTGCTTTGAAATTATTAATTTTTTCAGCTTTGTAATACCAAAAATGAATATGTTTACATGTTGTCCAGTGGTTGGAATGGTGAAGCAGATCACACTACAGTTACTTGATTAAACATTGTGCAGTCGTTTAAAACATGTTGGTTTTGTGACTACAGTGTCAATGATACAATGGTAAGTAGGAAAAGCAGGGATGTATGTGTTCTGTGGTTGTAACTAGGTTTTAAAAATGTGTGAGAGAGACTTCCCTGGTGGTCGAGTGGTTAGGACTCCACCCTCCCAATGCAGGGGGCCCGGGTTCGATCCCTGGTCGGGGAACTAGATCCCACATGCATATCGCAACTAAGAGTCCACGTGCTGCAATGAAGGTCCCATGTGCCGCAACTAAGACCTGGCGCAGCCAAAATAATACATAAATAATTTTTTAAAAAATTAAAAATAATGTGTGAGAAAAAAGACAGGAAGTAATTCAGCTGCCAAGAGTGGGTATTGGTGACTTTTTCTCTTCTACAATATGTTTTTAAAGAAAGAACATGGACCTGTGTTTGAAGCTGCTGTGATAAAGGGTTTCCACGTGTGAGTAGATGTGTTGGGGAAGGTACTTTTAGTTGTTGCCTTTTATGGGTAGTAGCTTGTTTTAGGGCACATCCTAAAGTACGGCAGAGCTCTGCGGGTCACCCTCGTTTTGTCACTGATTTGTGTGGAGATAAGTCTTTGCTTCGACTGCCTGCATTCAATGTGGGAGAATGGCGTGGGGAGGTTATGGACCTTTGTGAGAGACTCCACAAAGCTGCTTAAACAACACTGTGACAGCACTCTTGCGAGGTGTAGCCCCTGCAGGTCCTCCATAAAAGTGCTGGGCATGTAGCCCATCGTGTCTGGCAGGCAGCACTCCTAGGGCTGTGTTTCCTCTGTGGAGTTTCCGGAAGGCACTCGGGCCTGACTGTGCTTTGTGTCTGCAGGCTCGTTTGGAAGTGCACCGGTTTGGGATCACAGGTTATGGAAAAGGAAAGGAGAGAGTCCTGGAGCGGGGACGTGCCATTATGCTGGGCGCTAAGGTGAGGGCTGCTTCTGCCTCCCACCCGCAGACGGGGTACAGCAAAGGGGGGCGCCCCGGGCAAGGTGGGGCGGGGGCAAAGGCAAAGTGAAAAATGATGCTGAGTGTCCTTTCTCATTTCAGCCTCCCAGAAATAGTTATGTGAATTACAAGGTTTTGCAGGAGCAAATCAAAGAAAAAAAGTCAGCAAAGGAAAAAGAAAAGAGAACGGTAGGTGTGATAGCCTTTTCTTAAACTAGAACAGAATGGTGATTGCAATTTGCTGGACCCCGCTGTTTGGAAAGCAGTCTAGACAGCAACAAATCTAGAGTTAGATGACTGTTCTTACCCTCTCTTCAAGTCAGCTACATTTTGTGATACCAGCTACATAATCTGACTTATTTACCTGAAAGGTTTGCTTTGAAATAGCAAACTCCTGGTCAGGTACTGTGAGCTACTTTGACCTTTTCCCTATATGCAGTCATTTTTGTTTTTTTTGCCTTTTACATTGTATAGAACACACAGACTTCTGAAAAACCACAAGGGGAATAGACGTTACACTCCTTCCCTTTCGCTTAAAATGGAAGATTTGATATTTCTACTGTCCGTTTTCTCTGAATGGCCTTTCACAGTCTTGAAAGGGTTTTAGGATGAAACTTCGTATAGTTAACATGCCTACTTGAAAAAAATATTAAAAATAAATGATATCTCTGTGGCTTTTGGTCACAAACCTCTTACCTTTTTTTGAATCTCCATTATCCATTACTGATACTACATATGTTTTCTTTAATTGTGAAATCAGGCCCAGGACACAGATATTTTCAAGAAAAAGAAGAGGAAAGGACAGGAAGACAGGTGAGTGATACCATCAGGTACTTGGGTGGAATGGTTTGGATAAACCTATTGGTTAGTTCTGAACATAATACCTTGAATTGATGTGGTGTTTCTAGCCTGTTACAGTGCTGCACTGTCTCTCCTGATCCTAGATCAAGGCCTTGAGGGGGGAGACAGGATTCAGTAAATTGTCCAAGATCAGACAACTCCCTCAGAATTGAACTAGGAACCTTCTCCAGTCACCCATTTTCACAGACCAGACATGTGCAGTGACTAGTGGAAAAGCTGAGATTGACGTTTCCAACAAGACCTCTGTCCCCTCCTAAGAGAGCCTGTGCTGCCTGCACTTCCATGACCACATGAGGGAGAGCGCCGTGGTTTGAGTAATGGAGCATTGATTTTGCGCCTTTCTGCTTGTTTCTTAGCTTTTGTTCAAGTACATTTTTCTCTCTCCTCAAATTACTGTTTCAAAATCTACTTTTGTCTTGAGCTTTTTCTTGAACCCATAGTGAGCTTGCGCATGCTAGAAGATGGTCATCTGTTCTGGTTGTGTGGTCTGTCAAGGGCCCACTGTGCGCCGGGCACATAGGTGTCTACGTGTTGGGCATACAGCCATGATCACACTGAGGGTCCCCGCCCTGGAGGAGCTTACATTTTAGGGAGGGAAACACACCAAAACCTCTAAACAGATAAGTAAGGGCCTGTCAGGTCCTGGCAGGTTTCATGAGGAGGTTGAAATAGTGCATCGTGTGAGAACATCACTGAGGGTGGGCTGGTGTGTCGTTCTAAGGAGGCCACATCTAAGTCGAGAACTGAGTGGGGAAGATCCGGAAAGATCTGGTAGCAGACTCTTCATCGTGGAAGAAACCAGTGCAAAGGCCCTGGGGCAGGAGGCAGTTGGCATGTTCAGGGACGCAGGAAGCTAGTGGTGCTGCAGTGGGGCGAGGCATTGCATGGGAGGGGCCGGGAGGTTGCAGGGCCACACCTCAGTGGCCTGGTTGGTGGTGCTGAAATCCTTTTGTATAAGCTTAACTATAGTACCTTCCTCTCACTTTAAATGTAGGAAATCCAAAAAGAAGAAATCGGCTCCCAGTATTTTGTCAAGTGGACGGATTGGACAGGTTGGAAAATTCAAAAATGGGACACTGATTCTGAGCCAAGTTGATATCAAAAAAATAAATTCTTCCAGAGTGGCTAAATGAAGTACTTTATAAAATAAAGAGAGAAATGGGAAAGTGCCAATGTACTGAAACTGGACCCCTACAAGACTTCCAGATTATTCTTATTTATTTCATATTTCATAGACTGCTCTTTTATCTTAGGGAACAAAATCAAATTGAAATAATAAAGTTTCTGATTTTTTTTTTTTTTTTTTTTTTTTTGGTGATAACCATGTTAGGCCAACTGCAATGTAGAATCTGAAGTAAAACTGAAACCGTGTAACTCAGATTGGGACTTGAACCCATGGTCTATTTTTTTTTTTTTTTTTTTTTTTGCGGTACGCGGGCCTCTCACTGCTGTGGCCTCTCCCGCTGCGGAGCACAGGCTCCGGACGCGCAGGCTCAGCGGCATGTGGGATCCTCCCGGACCGGGGCACGAACCTGTGTCCCCCTGCATCGGCAGGCGGACTCCCAACCCCTGCGCCACCAGGGAAGCCCCCGAACCCATGGTCTTTTAACTGAGATCACACACCTGGTCTCAAGACTTCATGAAGCTCAGGTTCTTGATGTCTCATCACAGGAAGAATTCAGCGAGAGACAAAGTGATAGGTGAGAAGTGGATTTATTTAGAGATCAACACACTCCACAGACAGAGTGTGGGCCATCTCAGAAGGCGAGAGTGGCACCAGGGTTTGGGGTTGTCCATTTTTACAGGGGTGGGTAATTTCACAGGCTAATCAGTGGTCAGAGTATTCCAGCTCTTTTGGGGAAGGGGCGGGGATTTCCAGGAATTGGGCCGCCGCCCTCTTTTTGACCCTTGTGGTCTCTCTTGGAACTGTCATGGCACCTGTGGGTGTGTCATTTAGCTTGCTGATGTGTTACTGTGAGCGTATACTGGGGCTCAAGGTCTAGTGGAAGTCTTTTGCCATGCCGCCCTCTTTTTGACCCTTGTGGTCTCTCTTGGAACTGTCATGGCACCTGTGGGTGTGTCATTTAGCTTGCTGATGTGTTACTGTGAGCGTATACTGGGGCTCAAGGTCTAGTGGAAGTCGACTCTTTTGCCATCTTGGACCCATTTGGTTCTAATCAGTTTATATCGTGTCCTCGGGCTATGTCATTCTTTCAAAGGTTGTGCCCTGCCCCCTTCCCTCCTGTTTCAAAACTATTGAGAAGAATGTTTTAGTATTCTCCATCAAGGTTCACTCGAGTTTCACTTTCACTGGTGTTTTGTGCATTTGCTTGTAGATATTTCATAATTTTACGGATTTGTAGATGCTAATAATTAGCTTAAAATTGCTTTTTAATTTTCTAAAAATGATTTAATGTTACTATATCATGAAAGAACTAAGAATGTGATCATTTGTCAGTTGTTTTGTGGGAAAAGCATTTTCGATTTTCAGCCAAAGTGTATAAAATCTACTTTGTAAGAACTTGTATAAATAAAATACAACTTTTGTGGTAAAAATGACCATGACTATTAAATAACACAACAGATGAGTTAAGCAAATGTTATCTCCTTCTAAGTCATCACCTGGGGTAATCCTACATATATTTTTAAATAATATTGTCCTTGTTGAAAGTGCCTGGAACGTCTCAAAGCTTGTGGAACTTTAAAAAAAAAAGGTCTTCAATTTTTTTTTTTTTCCCCTGTGCCAAAAAATTGAGATCCAAGCCTAACGAATAATAAAGTTTTGGTGAAAACAGAGGGGTACTTTTCACTGCTGGCTGACTTTCTTAAGTGACTCATACATTGACTCTGAAGGCATTGCCATTGTTCAAAATATGCTTTGAATTGAAGCAAAATTGGAAATGTTTTATTAAATGAAAACACTGTAATTGTTTTATTTTTCAGGTTCATTTTGAAAGGCAGTATTCGTTAGGGTGTATATTTTGGCAGGTTTTTTGTTTTTTTTTTTTTGCGGTACGCGGGCCTCTCATCGGCAGGCGGACTCTCAACCACTGTGCCACCAGGGAAGCCCTTTTGGCAGTTTTTTTAAGAGGGACTTTTTTTTTTTTAATGTATACTTATTTTTGGCTGTGTTGGGCCTTCGTTTCTGTGCAAGGGCTTTCTCTAGTTGTGGCAAGCGGGGGCCACTCTTCATCACGGTGCGCGGGCCTCTCACTATCGCGGCCTCTCTTGTTGCGGTGCACAGGCTCCAGACGCGCAGGCTCAGTAGTTGTGGCTCACGGGCCCAGTTGCTCCGCGGCATGTGGGATCTTCCCGGACCGGGGCTCAAACCCGTGTCCCCTGCATTGGCAGGTGGATTCTTAACCACTGCGCCACCAGGGAAGCCCAAGAGGGACTTTTTAAGAAGGTGTAGAAGATCCCAAATATGGCAGAAGCCCTAGGAAAAATCTCAGGAGCTGGAAATAGCCTAGTGGAGTGGGCACCGGCCCAGTTTAACGCCCTCTCTTTATCTGCAGGGAGCCGGGAAACCTAGTGGCTCCACCTCACCCCACCTCCCATGAGCTTCAGTGGCTCAGATAACTGAGCCCTTGGCCCGACTCGGGACCAGAGCCCCAGGCTAGTCAGTTCTGGAAAAGCATGCAAATTCCTAGTATAAATTGCTTACCTTGTTTTTGTTTCACCTTTTAAATATTTAGAGCAGTTTTGCGACCACTGGGTGCTCTGGAACCACTCAGAGGTCTAGAGGCTACAAGCAACCTACACGGTAAGGACTGATGATCACGCATCTGACTGCTTTTATCTCCCTATTGGTGAGGCTCCTTCCAGCAAGGTTAGCAGCAGAGAGAAGTGACAACAGAAAACGGTTCTTCGTGGAAGACAAGGGTCGTCTGGCAGCAGCCACAGGGAGGAGCCCTGGCCTGGGTGCACTGGGTAAGAGCTTCCTCACGGTCTCTTCCATACCCACCGCCCTCCCCCCTTCGCGGAGCGTCTCCCCGGTCGTGGACACATTGCGTGGACCGGTCCTGGTGCCACGCAGCACTCCCGCCTGCCCTTGCTCCCGGTGACCCGCTTAGGGAACTCGAGGTGCCCGTCCCCAAAACTCTTGGCCTTGTGGACCTAGAGCCCCTACTTTGCAAAGGGAAGCAGAGAGCACAGCTGTGTCCCACTGAACCGAGGCTGTTGCCTGCACGAGAAGAGACACCACCTCGCAGGGGTGGGTGATTGCGCCTGACCAGTAAGAGCAGGTGGGGCTGCCGGCACCCAGGGGCCAGGGAGGAGTCTGTCTGCGCCCAGGTGGTCACCCAGGTGTCTCTCGTACTCCCTGTCCCCAGTGTTGGTGGTAAACAGACAAGTGCCGGAGCCCTGGACTGCAACGGGCCTGGAGAGCTGAGGCTCAGATCCCCCCCGCCCGCCCGCAGGAGATGAGGGTGTGAATCAGGTGCTGGGTGAGGGCGGAGTCTAGGATAAGGAGGAGAGGGCGCTAATGGTGAGCGTCTGGGCAGTGCCAGGCCCAGCGAGCCTTCCTCGGCCCAGCTCCCCTCGCTGGGACTCTGGAAGAGCTTCTCCCCAAACCTCAGGGAGGCACAGATGTGTGGCACAGGGGGTGGACCGCTGGGCCCTGCCACGTCCCTTGCAGATCCTCCGTCGGGAATGAGGACTTGGTCCTCTGCTGCCTAGAGGGCTGAGCACACAGCCTTCAGCGGTCAGCGCTCTGCAGGGACTGCCCGCCACCTTCCCGTGGTGGCCACAGGCCGCGATGATTGACCTGAGGGTATTATTTGTCTTATTTTTAAATATTTATTTTTTATTTATTTGGCTGCACGGGGTCTTAGTTGCGGCAAGCAGACTCTTAGTTGCAGCACGCAGACTCTTAGTTGCGGCATGCAGACTCTTAGTTGCGGCATGCAGACTCTTAGTTGCGGCACGCGTGTGGGATCTAGTTCCCCGACCAGGGATTGAACCGGGCTCCCCTGCATTGGGAGCACGGAGTCCTAGCCACTGGAACACCAGGGAAGTCCTGACATGAGGGTGTTCAAGCCCAGGCTTGTCATCCCAACTCTGGACGACTCCAGTTGAGGTGTGGGGCCCTCGCTGAGTCTCCCTCGGCCTGATTCTGCTTCCTTCTCTTTGTGTTGATGCCAAGAGCTCTCTCTAAGGGACGTCCTGCTCTCTGCTCTCAGAGTCTGCAACTGCCCGCGACCCTGCTGAACCACTCGGTGGTCTGGCAGGTGACTGAAGGCTGAGGCCAGGTCCTGGGCTGGGCGGGGCACGGGAGATGGCTGCTCTTGCTTGGGGAGCATAATTCGAGGAGAGTTAAGAAGGCACAGAGTTTTCAGTCAGACACCAGGCTCGGTCTGTGGGTGAAGGGGCCGGTCAGTCTCCTCCATGCTCCCAGGTCACTTAGGACGTTTCCCCCAAATCTTAGCTTCCACTGTAACCCATGATCGATTTTTCATATGTGAATTTATCTTTAACCGTATGTTAACTTATCAATTTCCAGCCTTATTACCTCTGGCAAAAATGAATTCCATGGACTGCTTGAGATGGTACCTTATAAAAGAGAGTCAAATGTAATCACTTCACGATTTCCTGGGCGCACGCCGCAGAAGCACATTGACCTTGGGGTCCCTCCAGCCCGCCCCACAGTCTCTGCCCCATCCAGCTGGCACCTAGGCCGCTTTGGAGAGACGCAGAGCTTGCCGCTGAGCAGTAATCACAGACCATACCTTGTCTTTCAGCTGTTGGCAGTGTCAAAAGAATTTATTTCAAGTCTGCTTAAGACTGTGGTAAAACTCAGGTTTTCCAAAAGGCAATACACGAAGTTCAACCAACCCCCAAGGACCAGAAAACACAGTGTCTGCAATTCAAAAAATACAAACGCTTGGGATACCAATACAGAAATTAGAAAAAAGTTGCATACCTCCCCCCCCACTTCCCTCCTCCGTGTTTCCAGTGCAACGTGAACACCGACGGCACCAAGAGCTGCCACCAAATGCCGACAGCTCCCAACAGAAAGGGGATGCGGTGGGGAAGGGATGGGGGGAGGGAGAAGAGAAAGCGGGGGAAAGAAAGACAAGAAGATGGAGGTTCTGTCGACAGCCGAAACAAGGACACAAAGCTTTTTGTTACTTTTAAAATTCCTTTGCCAACGTTAAACACACATCTCTCATGCTTGATACAACAGTTTAGTGTGAAAGCAGCAATTCTACATCATGCATTTCACTTTTTCTGCTTTGCTCACTCCGCACTTCCTCTTGGTGCTGAGCAACCCCGGGGTCTGGGCCGTCCGGCCACCAGGCAAGGAGTTGGAAAGGCCCTCCCCAGGCTGCAGCCTCCCCCAGGAAGCATCCGCCACGCTCCTGCATCCACAGCCGCAAGCAGTCACTTCTCCACACCTGAAGCCTGTCTTGGACTCTCCTCGGAGGTCTCCCGAGGGCCTGGCCTGGGGACCAGTGTCCACCTTGCTGGCCCGAGAGTCCCCTGGGTCTCCCGGGACCCGGCCCCAGGCAGCCCCCGCCCTGTGGGAGCTGCGCCCTTTGAGAGAAGGCGATGCCTCCCGCGGCTTAGAGATTTGCATGGACTCTCAGCTCCCACCTCCTGACTCAAGTCGGCATGGTTCATCGCGAAAGCCAGGAGCCCCCCTTACCAGGTAGTGCAGGTGAGTCCCAGCCTGGGATGAGAGCAGCCCCTCCGCCTAACGGGCCTTCCACGCTTAGACGCTGGTTTGCAAAGCCACTCCCTCTGCTGTGACATCTTTGGAAACAGAGGAGACGCATCATCGGCTGGGGGACCCCTTAGATACTAGAACTAAGATAACCAAGGAGGCAGGAAGGCGGTCACTGCCCTTCCATGTTTCAAGGCGGTGTCTGCCTGCAGACGCCTTTGGGAAACACTGACGCGTAGCCTGCTGACGGCCCTTACGCTCTGACGGTGGCAACAGCTGCTGTGTTGCTCCCTGTGCTCGCGTGAAGCCGGGTTTGCCCCCTCGCGGCCAGGCAGCTGTGTAATCAACACGTGCTCCTGGTCGCAAGAGGCTTGGATGGAAGACCCTGGTCGGGGAATGCTCGGGAAAGTCACCGCACGTCCTCTGAATGTGAACTGTTAGCCGGGACCCCACAGATGAAAGGCGCCACTTTCTTCTCTAAGGAGCGTTATCCTGTGTTCCTCACAGCACACCAGACGAGGTAGGGTAGTGTGGCCACTCCCACGTGCAGGCGGGGACACTGAGGCACAGAAACACTGAAGAGATTTGGCCGCACCGGTGCCAGCTTAAAGGAGAGGCGTTTCTTGAGGGCTGAGCCTGGTCTCCTGCCCCAAACCTGCTCTTCACTGTCTTACAGTCCATTTAAAGTTAAAGCTGTGGATCAAGGAATGTGACCAATGAATAGCTCCTGGCTCACTTGCAAAAGAAAAGCCGAGATTTCCCAGGATCCGCATAGGCCTTGAATAGCTTTTTGATGATACCTGATTAGATTTCTTTGACCAACTGAAGGCCACACCCCTCCGAAGAAGTTCCTGTTGCTTCCAATCAAAAGTGGAAAGCAGGGCTTCCCTGGTGGCGCAGTGATTGAGAGCCTGCCTGCCGGTGCAGGGAACACGGGTTCGTGCCCCGGTCCGGGAAGATCCCACGTGCCGCGGAGCGGCTGGGCCCGTGAGCCGTGGCCGCTGAGCCTGCGCGTCCGGAGCCTGTGCTCCGCAACGGGAGAGGCCACAGCGGTGAGAGGCCCGCGCACCGCAAAAAAAAAAAAGTGGAAGGCAAAAAGCGGGCAGGCAAAAACACGGGTAAGGAGTTTTGCTTTCTAGGAATGGGGGTGGGTTGGGGACATTTGGGGAATACAGAGTGAGACCTGACGGATTGGCTTCTGTGAGAGGCTCCCCTCATTTTACCGACCTGCCCCATCTGGCAGGACACTGCAGACCTGGGAAAGCCTGCTCGTGGGTGTCAAGGTGAAGCCCACAGCCTCGCGGTACAGGCTTTCCGGGGACCACAGCGTGGACGCCTCACGCATCACTCTACGTATGGACACGTGACAGACTGCCAGCATAAGTCGGTGGTTCTCAGCCAGGGAGTCTGCAGACACTTCTGTCACAAGTAATTTGGGGCGCTCCTGGCATCTAGTGAGTCAGGGACGCTCCTCAGCATCCTGTAGTACACAGGGCAGTTCCCACAGCAGAGGAATATCCCTCCCCCCCTCCCTCGCCCACCGCGCCAAATGGCAGTAGTGCTGAGGCTGAGAACTCCTGGCTCGCCGCCCACGGTCTTGTCATAGTGTTTTTCAGCATTCACAGGCTGAGTCCCCTGGGGCTGTATCCACCCTCCCGAGCTCACAGCCAGCAGGCGCCCTGGGACCAGCGGCAGCTTCCTGTACAAGCGGCCTGCTCACCTGCGCTGAAACCCGCCTTCTCAGGGGACCAAGCCTTTCAGTTGCAACTAGAATTAAGGCTTAAAAGCAAATATCCCTGGAAGAAGTACACATAGATCCTGCATCCTGGTCCTTTCCTGAGAGTGCTCTGGTAGGCAGAGGGCAGGGGCACCGGAGACGTGGGGCAGTCCTGGGCGCTAAGAGCAAGGAGGATGGACCTGTCCCCATCACCCTCTGAAGCCCTGTTCTGCCCAGGCTCGCGCTGTAAGCATGACCCTCCCCAGTGTCGGTGGGCCCCAGGGCGCCTGAGGTTGCTGTCGATAAACTACAGATACGTACGTATAGGGCTGAAGACTCAGCCTATAACTATCTACAGTTTTATAGTTTTTAGGTGAGTCCCTTTGTGGGTCAGGATGACTGATGCCCGCTTTAATTGGAATTGTTATTTTCCCAAACAGGACAGGAGGAAGCCGGGCTGTGTGTAATGTCTTACCTTGCTTTGAATTAGGAGCTAGGATGCTATGCAGTGAAATGCTATTGGATAATTTTTAAAGAGATTAATTCTAAAAGGAAAGGCATACACTTGGACCAGACTGGCTCACTAGCAAAGAACAAACTGCAGAACTACGTTGCCGGGCGGGGTGGGGGGGTGGAGTGCGTTATTTACAATGTAATGGAACTTGACACTTTAAATTACTTTGAATTCCTTTCTCACCGAAACTGCTTGATAGATGAATACCAACTTATCCGTCAGCCAGCCCGACCAAAGCATCATCTTGATATCATTTTTATGTACAAAAATGTCACCGCCTTGTAAAGGAACAGGGAATTCGATGGCAGATGAGAAGCCCGTGACCTGTCGCTTGTACTCTGAATCCCAGGCTTCTCGAGAGGGCGACCCAAGGCCGTATGTTGTTGGCGAGTCCCTTCTTCAGTCTGCTGGTTCCTCCAGAGCACGAGTGTGCAGCACGGACCTGCCTTCTCCCTGAGGTCCGTTCTGGTTCCTAGAAGGTGTTTTGTGCTGAGGACAGGAGAGGTGGCTGTAGCACAGCCTGACACGGTCCCCAATATCAGCCGTATTGCTTCTGGGCCCCTGGAGGAGCTGGGAAAGGCACGTGCTCACCGGCTCCGCACTCACAGCCCCCCTGGGCCGCGCGGCCATGGGGAGAGAGTCCCGCTGGCTTCTCTCTGAGCCGCAGGTCGTGTTCTCCCTAAAGAGGCCTCCCTTCTCCCTTTCCCTCTCCCTCTGACCCAGGTGCTGGCTCTCCGAAGGCCGCTACCAAGTCCAGGCCGATGCCCAGGAGCTCCTCCCCAAAGACGCAGGGCCAGGGCCGCATGGTCACCCGGCTTCCATGATTCTGGGAGCTCCCCAGCCTTTCACCCAGACTCCACCGAAAAGAGCCACTTCCGCCGGCCGGTCCCGCTGGGGACCGCCGAGCGCATCTTTCCCAAAGCCGACGCCGCTGGCCCTGCAGGCCGCGGCTCCCTCAGTCCCAGGAAGGCTGTGCCTCCTCTGGTTCCTCCAACCTTCAGGAACCTTCCGCACCCTCCGAGCCGAGGCCGCCGGGGCTGTGGCCCAGGCAGTGGAAGCGGAGATGGGACCGGCGGCTGGGCGGATGAGGACCCAGCAGCCGGGGCGCCGGGCCGTGCGCATCACCTGCTGGGCTCTGGCCGGGGCTTGAGGTCGGGATGCGGAGCACCTCGGGGGGCCCTGGGAACCACCCGCCGGACGAGGAGGACGGGGCAAGAGCTCGACTCCACCGAGCAGGTGGTTGCCAGGACCTGGGCGGCAGAGGCTTGAACACAGCACCAGGCGGCTCCTGCAGACGCGGGGCGGCCGGCCTCGCAGGCCACCCCTGCGGACGAGGCCGGACAGGCAGCCTTCCGTCTGGGAGCGGGGGCTTGAGGTAGGATTGTCGGATCTGCTGAATAGAGGGTAGGATTGGCACAGCACTGGCCAGGCTGACTCAGAAAGCAAGCGCAGTGTCTAAACAAGCAGGTAGAACTGAGTAAACTGAGTAAACACAGTTGGTGCCGGTTTCCGGGCTAAGTTTTATAAAAATCCAATCCAGCAAATAGACAAGTTACCCCTCGACCTCAAAAATAATGCTTGATAAAATATATTCTTTTAAAAAGGAGAGAGAAAGGCGTACTACCAGTTGGAGATGGAGGCGGTGGAGGACAAGGAAGAAGAGATGGGGGAGGAGGGGGACGGGCTCCGGGGCCAGGACGGCGGCCGGCTCCGGGCTCAGGCCCTGCAGCGGGCTCTGAGACGCCACGGACTCAAGGGAGAAGGTTAGTGTTCCCAGCAGGCAGGGGAGGGCTCACCCCAGAGCCCCGCCCTGGCCACGTGGACTCTGCACACCCAGGCTGGCGGGCAAGCAGGGAGACCAGGAACATGATGTTGTCACCTGTTTCCTGCCTTCTGCAGAGTCCTGCCCGCCCCGTCAGGGCAGAGCCTCCCCTGCCATCGGGGCCACTTCTTGCTCTCATAATGCTTTCACGTTGACAGTAGATGGTCTCAAAGTGAAGGTGGACTGAGTATAAGAGACTTCCCCAGGGTCTCCTATCTCATACGCTCATGAGTCTGAGAGCCTCCGAGCTCGGAAGAGTAACTCAGGTTGGCAGCTAACTTCGTGGGGAGTCAGCTCCCAAAAAAAGCCATCACCAGGTGCAGACTCATCACATAGTGATTCAGACTCCAGTGTTTTCTTTTGTGTTTAAGAACTGAGTGAATGAATTGTAGCAGACTGGTGTGTGTGTGTGTGTGTGTGTGTGTGTGTGTATGAAAGAGAGAGAGACAGACAGACAGAGACAGGTTGGTGGATTAATGAAGGACCTAAGGAAACTATTTTAAAAACTTCTCAACAGTTCAACGAGAGCGGCAAAGATCATGATGAACGATTAACATCCGTCTCTATCCATCCTGGATTAGGTCTGCAAGTGGCATGATGTACTGAAGACTCACTCCAGAGCCGAAAAGCTAAAGGTAACAACGTTTCCTGGCAAAAATGGGAAGCTGCACCCTTGGTTCTCTGAAGGAGCGGAGTCCAGCAAAGACTTGTCACTGAGGCCACGAGATTCCCGAGCGGCCTCCTGCCTCCTGCTCTCAGGATTCACGTCTCAGCCTGCTCTCCTCTTGCCCCCAAAAGACAAGCTTTGAAATCGGAAGGCAGGAAACAAAATGAAACCCCGAACACTTCCTTGCTCCCTTGAGAAAGGTCCCTCTTCGTATTTGTAACGGCCGGTGGAACGAGGGGAAACGCACACCCGTGTTCACCACTGACAGGGGCCTCAGTGAGCACAGCCTGCAGATCATTCTCCGTCCCCCAAAGAAAGTGGGTCTCTAAGATACTCAGTGGCTGCTGGGCTGCACCCAAGATGTGGCTGTGCTGCCCTCGGGGTTATGTGAGTGCAGTGAGGGACAGCCGTGCAGAGCAGGGCCTGGGAGGCTAGTTGCCCGACAGCTTTGGCCGTCCCAGGTTGGTTGGCACTTCCAATCCCGTGTGCAGGGTGACCTGGAAAAGAAGATGCGGTGAGCGAGGGCAGGAGCTGCCGCCCGCGAGCCCTGAGCGCAGACCGCTCAGCCGCCGTGCCGCCCTCTGCTCCGGGATCCCCGCGGGCAGCAGCCCGCCTTCTCTGTGCTGTGGAGGCTGCTGTTTGTCATGCTTGGTCTCCCCAACATCAGGCCCAGGAGTCTCTGCTCCAGGAGCTGGTCTGTGCCCCCTTCACACCGCCCCAGCTGCCAGGAGCCCCGGCAAGGCTGATGCTCTTTTACAGGCGGAGGACTGGGGCTCCGGGTTTATACTCGTTTCTGCTTTCTTTCCGTGGCCCTCTGTCCTTTCCTACATCTGTTCTATTAACCCTGTGGAAGAGCAGCCCATATTGCAGGCTGCTTCAAAGCCCTTTTGCAAGGACTGGAGGTACAAATCAATCAACCAGTGACAATACTCAGGGTCAGTGGGCACCAGGAAGCAGGCCTCTGCGCCCCGCCCCATAGACCTCCCGGGGGAGGAGCAGCGTGCCAGAAACCAAGGCTGGCACCCTGCTCCACGCTGCCCTCCAAGCTTCCCTCACCCCCCCACCGGGCTCCCATTTTGGTGTGTCGGGCCTCCTGGGCCGGCGGTACCCCCCAGCCCCCAGGACTGGGCCCGGCCCTGAGGGGCTGCCTGCTTCACGCAGGAGCCAGAGGGGCAGGGAGGGTGACACAGAACCCTTAGGAGAGGTCCCGCCTCAGTTCGGTCTCTCCTCTGGGGGGAAAGCCACGTGGAGGCCCAGCACACCCCGGGCCATCAGGGCCCACGCGGGGCAGGGGCACCGACCTTCCTCTCTCCCAGAACATGGAAGCAGGTCTTGCCTCCATCCTCCACCCTACCTGTCACCCGCCCCCTTCACACCCTGCCCCGAAGCCGCCGCCGCCTAGAGCCTCTGCTCGTTTCAAGCGGACAAGCAAGGAAACATCATGCCGGACAGGAGGGTCTCCAGGGGATGCCCAGGTGCGCCGGTAGGTGAGCTCCCTGCCTGCACGGCACCGCGGTCGGCGTTTGCCCGGCGCACCTTGGAGGCCCACGGGCAGCGGGCCGGGGCCTGGAGGTGCGTGGTACCTGCACGTTGCGGTTGAGGCTGAGCGCCGGCATGAAGACCCCGTCCACGTGGCTGAAGGCCGTGGGGCCCTGCTGCTGCCCGTTGATGAAGAAGGTCAGGGTGTGCTCGTCCAGGTCCAGCAGCACGCCCACGGTGGCCCCCTTGCACACGCCGCCTTCCGTCCTGGGAGGAGGAGCCCGGCACGTGGGTGAGGACGGGGGGCTCACCGAAAGGAGGCTGGGGGTGCCCTCGCCTAAAAACACAGCCCCCGCGGCGGGGCACAGGGCGTGCGTCGTGACGCTCCTGGCACCTGCTGCGAGGCTCCATCTCGGGGTGGCTGGGATTCGCCTCCACCGGGCGGGGCCGGTCCTCAGGCGGGCAGCACCACGGCCGGCGGGCCGAGGCCGTGGGACCGTCCCCTCCCTTGGCTGGGGCTGAGGTCGGCCGGCCTTGACACGGGCTGCTCTGCTCGGATCACCAAACCATCCTTGTCCTTTCCTGACTGGGAATGAGCTGGTCAGCTGGAGGCTGGTGGCGGGCTGGAAACGGCGAGGAGCCCTCGCCGGGTGTTTTCAGGGGGCAGGTCTCCCGGAGGGTGAGGCGGGGCCCAGGGCAGGAGCCCGCCGGTGGAAAGGGAACCGGCCGCGGGCCTGTTGGTGCTGTTCAGATGCTGACCGCCAGGTGGCGCTAATGACCCGCCGGAGGCACCGGCGTGAGTCCCGCCCAAGCGGCAGCCTCCCCCGGGGTCCCCCGGCCCACCCCCGCCCCAGGGAACCGGCCGGGATTCGCCTCCACCGGGCGGGGCCGGTCCTCAGGCGGGCAGCACCACGGCCGGCGGGCCGAGGCCGTGGGACCGTCCCCTCCCTTGGCTGGGGCTGAGGTCGGCCGGCCTTGACACGGGCTGCTCTGCTCGGATCACCAAACCATCCTTGTCCTTTCCTGACTGGGAATGAGCTGGTCAGCTGGAGGCTGGTGGCGGGCTGGAAACGGCGAGGAGCCCTCGCCGGGTGTTTTCAGGGGGCAGGTCTCCCGGAGGGTGAGGCGGGGCCCAGGGCAGGAGCCCGCCGGTGGAAAGGGAACCGGCCGCGGGCCTGTTGGTGCTGTTCAGATGCTGACCGCCAGGTGGCGCTAATGACCCGCCGGAGGCACCGGCGTGAGTCCCGCCCAAGCGGCAGCCTCCCCCGGGGTCCCCCGGCCCACCCCCGCCCCTGCCCCCCGGAACAGGAGCCGGCATCCTGAGTTAAACCCTGACACCGCCTCTAATGAGCCCTGTGACTTGGGCATCAACCTTAAGCCCCAATCTCATAATCTGCAAAATGGCGATCACAGTCGCACTTTCCCGGGGCCCAGATGGAATCGTAGGAGCCAGGGGCTTCCCACAGCATGGGGCACGAAGAAGGCTCCGCACCTTCTCCCTCATGTTTCGCCCGTCCCAGTGTATCTGGGCGTCTGCCTGGCCTAAGCAAGTAGAGACGGAGCTGCTGGGCCTGGCCTCGGCCCCTGCGCGGTCTGTGCGCAGGCAGCCCGCAGCGCCCGCGCAGAGCTGCCTCTGGAGAGACGGTCACTGCCAGTGAAAAGGTAGGTGGGAGGGTCCGATCGGCCTCCACCGCCCCCCACCACCCCAGCCCCAGGATCCTCAGGCAAGTCCCTGCCCCAGACCAGGACCCCTGGGGCCATTTGCAGGAGCTGCAGGTGGGCCCAGAGCACCGAGAGCCCCCAGAGCTGACCTTGCCCAGGGCTGGCGTGCAGGGAGGTCGGCCTCTCGGGGCCCCTCGCCTCTGCCCGCTGGGGAGAAGGCCCTCAGCAGACTGGGAAGGAAACGCCACAGCAAGGAGGCAGCTCCGAGGGTCACAACCCTCCACTTGTGGGTTCCTTGGCCAGGGCAGCCCCAGAGGGCCCGTCCCCCCAGCATGGGAGTTTCCCGTGTCCAGCCTGGTGACACCACTGCCAGGGCCGAGCTCAGGGTGAGGCAGTGCTGGGGCTGCCCGGGACAGAGCCACCAGCAAGGAGCGCCCCAAGGGTGCCGCACCTCCCGCCGGGCAGATTCGCAGCCCTGCTGGGCTGACGGGTGTGGAGGAAAGCAGAGCCGAGGGGCGGCGGAACCCAGGCGAGGGGCTCGCTGAGTGGCCTGCACACCCGCTGGCTCTGCTCTGCTCTAGACTCTGTCCGATCACCCCTCTGCGCTGCGGGCCAGCGCTCGCTTCTCCCTGGAAGCTGGACGCCAAAGTGGCTGAAAACACTGCCCGCCATTCCCGACCCCGGAACGCGGGAACAACAGGAGGACTCTCATCCCTAAGCCCCGCAACGGGGAGGCCGGAGCTCACGCACCTGTTGGTGTGGGAGCTGCAATGCATGAACCAGCTGCGGTTGTTGTCCACGTACATGGCCCAGGCCTTGTCGTCCTTGCCCAGCATCATGTCCTTGACCACGCTGGCCCTGGCCACCCCGAAGGCGGGGTCCGGGTGGTTGTCATAGCGGTCCACGTGCAGCTCCCAGTAATGCACGCCCTTGGAGAAGGCCGCCGTGCCCAGCACCACCCGCTCGTCGTAGCTGCTGCAGGTGGCCGTCTGGTTGTCGTTGGATAAAATGATGTCCCGGTGCCCGGAGTTGGGGTCAAACGTGAACCAGGCCACTGGAAAGGGAGGGGCAAGAGGGGCAAGGTGAGAGGCAGCCTGTGACCTGGGCTCGGAGACAGAGACTCACGGGCATCTCTCAGGAAGCGGGCACCCGGTGTCAAACGATCTTCCCTGTGCGATTCACACACACACACACACACACACACACTCACACACACACTCACACTCACACTCACACTCACGTTCCCTCCTCTGTGTTCATCCAAGATCCCAACCCCATGAACCCAACCTCGCCAAGGAACACAGACGTTCAAGCCCCCAATCTAAATGCTTTCATGGAGTCTTGGTTTCTAAGCCCCTTCTGCACGCTTCGGGCACTGTTATGAGTGAGGGGGAGGAGATATCCAGGCCCCACCTCGTGGGAGGGGGATTTGAGATGCAGAGAGGTGAAGTGAGGTCACCAAAGCCCCAGAGCTCCAGGCTCTGCTTCACAGCCCGCTGGCAGGTGAGGGCCCCTGTGGGCCCACAGCTGGTGAGCCCATCCCAGGGGGGAAAGCATCATCTGCTCCTGTCCCTGGGAGACAGTCCAGGCTGTCACGTGTTCTTCAGGGCAGTCAAAGGATGTGCTGGGGTAAACAGTGACACTAAACACGGGGCTGGCACCGTCCTGGGACCCCTACATCACCCCTCGACGCTAAGGACTCAGATGATCAAAATCCCGCGGAACGTCGACGTGCTCTTGTTGCCCGAAACCTGAAAGGATGAAGCGTGGTGGGCACGCCTCAGATCTGAGCTCTTGCGCTGGATATCCGAGGGGTAGGTTCCTCCCTGGCAGCCGCGTGCCTTCTCTTCTCTGGGACCGTCCTACCCGCTCTCGGCCCCTCGGAAGTGGGAGTTTAGCCTCCCTGTACCTCAACTCCTAGCCTCCCTTCCCAGCTCCAGCAATGGGGTGAAGGAGTGTCTCTTTCCTTCGTGGCTGGGGGGCAGGGAGGCGAGGCATGGAGCCAGGTGAGCAGAGCAGGGGTGGGGCTGGAAGAGACAGACTCACCTGTTTCCTCCACTCCCTCACGCCCCCTCATGAGCAGCTCACAGATTTCCCTTGTCTGTCTGCCCATCTGTGGGATGAAATGTGGGCTGGGCCTGAATCCGTTTTCCCTGAGACACCCCAGGGCTCACCGTCGGACGTC
This sequence comes from Physeter macrocephalus, assembly GCF_002837175.3. Lineage (NCBI taxonomy): Eukaryota > Metazoa > Chordata > Mammalia > Artiodactyla > Physeteridae > Physeter > Physeter macrocephalus. The sequence continues at coordinate 2,589,433 of NC_041233.1, read as the reverse complement.
TGCAGGACGACGGTCTTACTGTAGGGCCCGACGCCAGAGGAGTTGAAAGCCTTGACCCTGGCATTGTAGGTGCTGTTGAAGTGAAGGCCATCGATGGTGCACAGGGTCTCCTTGCCGACGTATACCTCCTGGAAGAGACCCAGACGGCTCGTCAGGCGCCTCCGTTATGTGGAAAATTTCTCTTAGCCACACGGTGACGTCAAGAGTGCTCGCATCCCAACAAGAGTTATTAATAAGGAGATTTTGGACACGTGGTGGCCGAGTCTCAGGCCACGTCCAAGTTGGACCCAAACCCTTCCTATTGGCTGATGGGCCCTCTCCTGTGAAGGTATGAGGTGCGGTAGCCGGGACGCTGCCCGAGACCATCCTGCCTCCGCAGAGGAGAGGCCGGACGGACAGGAGTCCGGAGCCCGGGAGTGGGACTGAAGAAAACCCCACTTCCTTCTCAGTTGGAGCAAAAGGAGATTATTGGTTTCCAGTGGGAAATTAAGTTAGAAAAAAACATGGGCTAAGCATCTAAATAAACAAAACAAAAGATATTTGAAAGGGAAGGGTCATCACACATGATGGGAGAAAGCAGACAGAGGAAGGGCGTGGCCAGGCGCAGGTGGTTCAAGTTGATTTGGCCATTTCTGGAGTAAGATGGGAGCTCCACCTCCTTCCCCGCTTCTCCCACCGCTGAGGCTGCCATCTTCCTACTCCTTGGGACTCCTGGAGCTGCTTTTTTCCTGGCCTCCCCAGAGGGTGGGACATTTCTGCACTGGACCCCAAAGATCCTTTTCTAGAACATTTACTTTGTTTCCCGTTTACTTCAAACTTACTCTGTCCTATTAACTTCCCCCAAATGCATAGCCTTACACCTCACCTATGTCATTACATTCAGCTTAGTTTGTCTAAAACATCTTTCCTGTTTGACTACTTAGGGGTGTTTCTCTTCGTTTGTTTTTCCAAGTTATTGATAATAGTAGCTGTGTGCCAGGCATTGTATAAGGCATCTTTTAAAAAAATGTTTATTTATTTATGTTATTATTATTTTGGTTGCACCAGGGTCTTAGTTGTGGCACGCAGGATCTTCGTTGCAGCCTGCAGACTTCTTAGTTGCAGCATGCATGCAGGATCTAGGGATTGAACCCGGCACCCCTGCACTGGGAGCACGGAGTCTTACCCACTGGACCGCCAGGAAAGTCTCTGTATAAGACATCTTAATCCTCATACGACCCTGGGACATTGCTATTATTTTCATTATTTTATTCACAAGGATACTCAGAGAAGGTAGGCAACTTGCCCGAGATCACAGTTAATCCATTTAGAAGCCAGCGTTCAAATCCAGGTCTGTCTGCATTCAGCGTCCACGCTTTTCCCACTATAACACATGGTTTCTCATAAGTTCTAGCCCTTGAGTGGAGCTTTTGTTAGTGTTCATGCTTCAAAGGGGGAGAAGCCATCTTCAGTTGAGCCCTGTGGCTGCTTCTTTTATTTTTATTTTTTAAAGATTTATTTATTTATTTTATATTTAGTTTTGGCTGCGTTGGGTCTTCATTGCTGCGCGCGGGCTTTCTCTGGTTGCGGCGAGCGGGGGCTACTGTTTGTTGCGGTGCACGGGCTTCTCATTGCAGTGGCTTCTCTTGTTGTGGAGCACGGGCTCTAGACGTGCGGGCTTCAGCAGTTGTGGCATGCGGACTCAGCAGTTGTGACTCGCGGGCTCTAGAGGGCCTTAGTTGCCCCACAGCATGTGGGATCTTCCCAGATCAGGGCTCGAACCCGTGTCCCCTGCATTGGCAGGCGGATTCTTAACCACTGCGCCACCAGGGAAGTCCTGGTTGCTTCTTTTAATATCTCAAACAGTCTCCTCTTTCTTCCCGTTTCAAAACCATAAGCTCTCCTCCTGGTTTCTGGTTAGTCAGGGAGCTCTGTCAGTTCCTAGCTCATTTGCACGACTGGAACGACTGAGGTTCTGGACCTGGTGTATGACCCGCTATTCCTGGCCAAAGCAACCTCAGCTTTTTACTAAAGAGCCCATATCCCCAGGGACTCAATTATTCCCAAGGGAGTACTGCAGTGATTTCCCCAACTCCGAAATTCTTGAAACAAAGAAAAGACATAGGCATCAATCCAGTTGAGGGAAACAGAATACTGACTGTTGGCAAGAGACGTTGAATGGGTGCCACTTCCCAGGAGAAGAAGTATGAGAATTGTTATGACTGCGCTGGTTTGTTAGAACGAGTCTTTATTTAGTCTCTCGGGGACAGAAAGGTGGAGCTCTCAGCAGACCCAGAGTTTGTTCTCCCTGGTGTCCCTGTCAACACAGCAACTGGACGGGAGCCTGAACTTCACTGTGTGACGTCTCACGGTAGAGCTGTGTTAGGGCGCTGGCTTGGGGTGGGGAGCCGTCCAGGTTTGCTACCACGGGCCGAGACTAGAGGACGCACTTGTGACTCGCTAAGCGTATTTACTGTCCGCACAGATGTCATCATTTGGGACGTGAATGTAGACGGGCACCCCCAACCCAACAAACATTTCTCAGGTTTTTTTCTCTACCTTGCCAGGTGAACTAATCACTGAACCGGGCGAGGCAGGTGTGAAGGAACCTCGAGGGGGTGGGGAGCGGCTTCGGGGTGCTGACCAGATACCACTGCGCTGCTGGGCCGACTGGGAAGTGGGTACTGCGGGGGACACCTTTTCGGAGCTCTACCTCGGCCTCCGACCTGTGTCAGTCTTCACAGAAAAACCATCCAGAACTTTCTGTGGCCGCCGCCTCTGCCTGCCCAGACCCAGCCCTCGGTAGAGAAGCCCCACGTCCCGTGAGCCCAGGCCCACTGGCTCTGCGTCCTGGGGGCCGATGCCCTCGCTGGTGGCATCAGAGCTAAGGGCAGCCCCCCGGGCTGGTGCAGAGGCTAGGACAGCGCGAGCTCCCCCCACCCTGGCAAGCAGCGGGGCCTCACCCGGAACTGGCCCCCGTCTCCGTCGTCCAGCTCCAGAATGTAGCCGTCCACGGTGCTGTGGGTGAAGGGCGGCGTCCTCCAGGCCAGCGTGACGCTGTTGTTTCGGGTGCAGCACTTCTCCAGCTGCAGCAGGGGCACGGGTGGCACTGCGACGGGGACAGGTGGGCTTTAGTGCACAAACCCCTGCAGGGCACAGGGCAGCAAGCAGCTCACACCTGGGGCCCGGAAGTTCCCCCCGGGGCGGGGGGTGGGGGGGAGGGGGGCGGGGAACTAGATCCCGGAAGGAGAGGCGATCTTACAGTATCATCGGGCAGTCAACCCGTGGAATTAGGGATTTGAGTCAAGTGTATCATAAGTTTTATTAAGGTGAGATTGGGAGGTGCAAACTGAGTATGGGAGAAAGCACAGAGATGCACAAGAGACTGGGTGTCTCTGGTTTAAAAACGGCCACATATTTTGCAAGTAAGGATTTTCCTGAGTTCACAGATTCTGTAGGTGTGGCACTCAGCCCTTGGATATATTGGTCTAAGAAAACCAAAGAGCTTCATTCCCTCTCCTGAATGTACCCTTAATGTCTCTGGAGAGGCAGGGTGATGTCACCTGCTAATTTTGTAACCTGGGGAGAGTTATGCAAACTTTACTTAACCCTTAGCTCGTGTCCCCCGTGGGTCTCTGAACTCACCGCTATGATCCACCACCTTCTCCCCCCGTCTGCTCTCACCTCTGACCTCTCGCTCTTCTTGGAACACAGAACACTCATACCTGCCTCGGGGCCTTTGCACTCACCACCCCTCGGCCTTCTGGAATGTTCTTCCCTTACATCTCTTTCCTCCTCACCTCAAAATACCTCTCCCACCACCCACGTCTACGAATGCCCCCTTCTCAAAAGGCACCTTGTTTGTCCCACCTGCCACGATCAGTTTACATTCTACTATCTGTTGTATGATCGATGTGTTATCTATTTCTTTCTCTAAATATCAGCTCAGTCTAGTGAGGGAGTCTGTAGACTTGCTCACGGCTGTGTCCTGCGCACCTAGCATGGTGCCTGGCACGTGGTAGACACTCGATAGGTGTCTCTGAAAGAAAAAATGATCCTCTTTCACAAATGGGAAAAGTTTGGCTCAGGCTGGGTGCTACCCACAGAGGTCACCCAGCTCGAGGGTGGCTGAGCTGGGATCTGAACCCAGGTCTGTGACTCACGAGTCCCTCCCTCCCACTGTGTGTGTCACACCAGTGTCACAAGTCTTCTGATGGCACTAAGCTGCGCCACAGAGTGGATGCCTCTTCCAGAAGAAGCATCAACTGAACTGGGCCAACCACGGCTCACCCCTACATTTCATCTGAATGAAGTCCAGCTGGTGGATGGCCTGCAGCAGTGGTTCGCTGTCCAACGTCAGTTCAAACTCTGCAGACACCTTGGGCTCCAGGGCACCTTTGACCCACTGCTCTTGAGACACCTGGACACGCTTGATCAGGGCGTCCGAGATCTTAAAGGAAGCACAGAGTTTAGGGTTTCCACGTGCAAAGGGAAAATAACGTAGCGGGGGGGTAAGAAAGGGACAGGACTTTGTGGGCTCGGGGAGGGGGGGGCAGCGGTGGCTACGCACGCCCACTCAAGCCCTGGCGGAGATCACCTTTTAACAGCTTAGTCTTGTTAAATGTAAAGTAGCACTTGCTGTTTTAGGCTAAACCCTTTTGTGAAGCAAATGATACTTTTTAAAAGAATTTTTTTACTTTATTGATTTATTTTGGCCGCACTGCGCGTCACGCGGGATCTTCCCCGGCCAGGGATCAAAACCACGGCCGCTGCAGTGGAAGCGCGGAGTTCTCACCACCGGACCACCGGGGAAGTCCAGTACTTTTAAAATATACAAAAACAGTCTTTGGGCTTCCCTGGTGGCGCAGTGGTTGAGAGTCCGCCTGCCGATGCAGGGGACGCGGGTTCGTGCCCCGGTCCGGGAGGATCCCACATGCGGCTGGGCCCGTGAGCCATGGCCGCTGAGCCTGCGCGTCCGGAGCCTGTGCTCCGCAACGGGAGAGGCCACGGCAGTGAGAGGCCCGCGTACCGCAAAAAAACCCACAAAAAACCAGCCTTCACTCCACCTCTTTTGCTAGATCTAGCACTTTGCAAAGTGAAACATACGAGCGGTTGGTCCCAGGGTCTGAGAGCAGCTCCTTCATCACCAGGGCCGTGAAGCCCCCTCCTCCCACTGTGCTTCCCCCACGTTGCACTGCAGCTTCTGCTCCAGACTCCCACTGCATCAAACCCACAGCTCTGTTCTCCTCTGCTGGAAAGTCCTTCTCACGCAGACACCTGCACGTGTCCCTGTAGAGCCATGACCCCAGGCACCCTTCCGGGGGACCAGTCCAGGAGCTTCACCATGTTCCCCAGAGACGGAGGACAGAGCTTCCGTCGGAATCACACACGTGATCCCAAGAGGTGCTCGTGACCCCGACTCAGACTGGCTGCTGGAAGGGTGCCCAGCAACGCTGCCCTGGCTTTGCAGGCAGCGGTCACGTGTCCAGACCTGCAGGACTCCGCACCCTGAGGTTCGGGTCATGTGGATTCTGCTGACTCACTTCTGACTGTGCAACCTTTCCAGCTTGATTGGCAAAGACTGTCTTTTCTCATCTGTGGGGAAAATGTTGAATTGGGGTTTCAAGTCGAGGCACGAGGGCACGGCATTTCAGCCCTAGAGATTATGTTTGATCTCCTCATTTAAGGATGACACAGAGCCAGGGTCACAGCCAGTGAGACGCAGAGCCGAGATGAGAACCTAGGTCTTCTGGAATCGCTGAGCACGGGAGATTCTGCTCAACTCCAATTCGCTGGGAGGGACTTTCCTAGAACCTCGGCTAGTCTAGGGCATGGCCGTGGATTTGGAGGAACAATGCCCAGCCCGCTCACCTGCAGAAACCCGGAGGGGTCGTTCTCCTTGATCACCTCCAGGCAGTACTCCATCAGCCCCGTGGACTGGCGCAGCTTCAGCGTGCAGTGATTGATCTGGTCCCAAACCATCTGCCGGGAGAAGCATCCCTAGTAACTGTCTCATCGAGGAACAGCAGCCCGGCTGCAGCGGCCAGCGGCATTGCACTCTCTCCTGCTGCCGCTGTGTTCTGAGCTCCACGTGCCCTCGTTACGCGGGCGGTAAATGGACCCACCTCCCAACAAGCAGGGTCGCCACACCCAACAGAGCAAACTTCCTGAACTCTGGATAGAAAAGCAGAGAACGTGCACCCTCTGAAACCCTCCTAGTGACGGGTTCGTGCCCCAGTCTCCCTCGCAGGGTGGAAACTCAAGGGGCTCGGCTGCTTTGCATGTAAACCATGGATCATCCCCAACACTCGCTCCTTCTTTCCTTGAAAGTAACATTTCCTGATTCAGTTGGGAAATGTCTGTAGAATAGATGGAGCCCAGACAATGAGGTGAGTAGTTTCTGTCAAGGCAGGGTGTTCACGGGGCACCTGCCTGGCCCGGGGACCCAGTGCCGAGCAGGGGGAAGCCTCCCCCTGCCGCGGTGGCCACTGGCCGCGGGGTTCCTGCTGGCCACCGCAAGCACCAGACATCAGAAAGCCTGAGGAAGGGGGAGAGCCGGAGCCTTGTCACCCGCCGTGGCCACCTCTGCTCTGCAAGATGAGAACAGGCAGTGTCCCTTGGGCCGGGAGAAGATGGGAGAGGGTGGCCTTCTGCCTGAAAACAGCAGGATTCAGGCATCTCCCTCCAGCTTTGGAGGGAGAGCAGGGGTGCCGACTGCTTCGGGGAAGTTGCCACGAGAGTAAGTAGGTCCCGGGCCAACTTGCTCAGCCCTTCCTCTCCCCATTCATTCGTTTGTTCACTCATTCATTCGTTCACTCAACTAACACTGACCCAGAGCCTACACTGCGTGCTCCCCCAAGCTCGGCTCGGAGGCTGTGATGGGACTGAGGGCGTCGGCCGCCCGGGGACCCACCTTCATCTTGTGCTCCCTTTCTTTGGTAACCTTGGTAAGCAGCTTGGCCTTCTGCCGGGTTAGAGCATCAACCAGCGCGTCACATTGAGCCACCAGGCAGGCCTCGTAATCCAGGCCGTTCTCCTGCGGGACGCACAGAGCTTTAGGGAGAAGACACTCGGAAACGCGGCCAGCGCTAGAGACACAGGGGCACTACCAGCAGGCTCGTCCCGGAGTGAGCTGTCCCGTTATTAAACTGGAAACAGTGCACATGTCAGTCTCAGCACATCTATAGGATGGAGTGAACATTCAGAGTCATCCAAACTGTGAGGGTTTGGGAGGGTTTTCAGGGTCATGGGAAAAGCTCACGGGAGAGACCTAAGAAGAAAAAGAGCAGCTGCAAGTGTGTGCAGCATAATCGCATACCGTGTGCAGGTGTGTGTGCAAAGTAGTGGAACAACATGTCAAAATGGTGAGGGGGTCACCTCAGGGGCTGAGATATTGGTGAACTTTTCTTACTTCTGTCTGTTATTCTCTACTTTTCAAAATTTCTATAACATACTTTTGCTCTCTCTAATCAGAAAACAGTAAAACAAATAAAACCCACTGTTCTTGCTGTAGGATCTGTCTCTCTCAGTTCTAAAAAAAAAACCTTCAACATCACTCAGGTCAGCCTGGATTCAGACCTCGTGTCATGGGCTGATGGTGTTCTCTCCCACCCCTACCCCAAGTTCCTATTTGAAGTCCTAACCCCCATGACCTCAGAATCGGACTGTGTTTGGAGACAGGGCCTTGAAAGAAGTAAGTTAAAGGAGGTAATCAGGCTGGGCCCTGATCCAATCTGACTGGTGTCCTTACAAGAGGAGATCAGGACACAGACACACACAGAGGGAGGACGGTGTGAGGACACAGGGAGAAGACGGCCGTCTGTAGACCCAAGGAGAGAGGCCCTAGGAGGAGCCATCCCGGCTGACACCTTGATCTTGGACTTCCAGCCTCCAGAACTATTAGAAAATAAGTTACTGCTGTTGAAGCCACTCACTCGATGGTACCTTGTCAGAGCAGCCCCATCAAACGGATTCCTCGGTGTCCCTGAAACATCACAACCAGGACGGGAAACGCCTGGCAGCTGAATTCTGCGCTTTCACTTATTAGGAAGGATGGCTTTTATTGGCTGGTTAAGAATTCAGTGCCCTCAGTCCTTTTTCCCATCCAGACACCGGAATGCTCTACGGGTCGTGATCTGTGTGAAAGTTCCTCCACGCGTGCATTTATTTATACGCTCTCTCCCCGACAGACGGAGCTCCTGGGGACAGAGGCTGTGCCTTACTGATCTGCGTCCGGGCTTGTATGTGACACAGCATGGGCGCTCAGTAAATACATTTGTTTAGTAAATGACGCTTTTATATTTTGATGCGTTGGTACAAAAGCACCGTATACAGATACCGCCTAGGGCTACGTGGCCATGCAGAGTGCCGCATTATTTCTGCCCAGCTCTCTTTCTAGGATTCTGAGTTCATGCAAAATCCCTTTCCTATCAGCTGTCACAGGGGTGTCAGTGGAATGAGTGGGTGACGTCCGCAACATCTGAGGCTGTGCGATGGGACAGTTAGGCCTTCTCACGTTCAGCACTGAAAAGCGCCTGCCACGGGGCCTTTCCTTTCCTCTGCTAAGCTTCACGTACCTCCGGCGGGGACGCCCTCCCAGCGGGAGCTATGCTCACCTGGATCTGCTGCAGAATGTTCTTCAGCTGAACTAGAAACTCCTTGGCTTCTTTTGCCTTATCGGAAACTCCATTTAAGGCCTGAGACAGTTGGGCCTAAAAGATATCACAGGTTGAAAAGGAAAATTAGGTGTTAAAGGCACCTGGTCTGCACTCCATCATAAAGGCTTGTGTTTATAAGAGGGTGGAACCCGGGAACCGTCCTCACCTATGAAGGGACCGCTATTGACTCCCGGACTCTATTGCATGTGCTTATTTTTCCAGCAATAACGGCTGATAAAGTGTTGGTTGACCAACACTCTTCTGTCTGGCCCCCAAAGCTGGGTAGAAGTAAGGAGCGTTCAGCTAATTGGTTCAGGCTGACAGGACCCAGGACAAGAAGGCAAGTAGAGCCTTGGCCGGGTCCGGCCCCCTCCCCGCTGTAGCATTTTTACCCACCCCCATCAGGAGGAACTCAGACGCCCAGGCGAGGGAATCCCAGGTCCCAGGCCACGCGCTGCACACCCCAGCCCTGCGCAGGCGCCTTTTGGCCTGAACAGAATGGGCGGGAAAGGGACCTGGAAGTGAGCCTGAGCCATATGGACTGGAGGTCCCAAGGCATCCCGTGGAAGGGGATGACGGCGGCCTCCTCCTTAGCACTAAGGACTCCTCACCCCGCCCAGTTGCTGGGACCCAAAGGCAGAGCTGCAGGCTGGGGTCCAATCTACGGCCTTTAGCCTCAGGCTTCTTCTGAATGAAACCCATACACACACCATCGAATTTGTCTTCAAAATCTTGCTATTGAAGAGACTGGTGCCCTTGATTTTTAACACGACTCTCATGTTTCAGAGTAAAAAGCTGAGGGCAGAGCAAAAACGGGGCCAGAAAGGCTGGGTCATACCTGCTCTCCACTTTCTTTTTTTTTTTTTTAATTGGAGTATAATAGCTTTACAATGTTGTTTCTGCTGTACAATGAAGTGAATCAGCTGTACTGATACATATATCCCCTCCCTCTTGGACCTCCCTCCCACCCCACCCCCCATCCCACCCATCTAGGCCATCACAGAGCACCGAGCTGATCTCCCAGTGCATTACAGCAGGTTCCCACTAGCTAGCTATTTTACACATGGTGGTGTATTTATGTCAAACCTAATCTCCCAATTTGTACCCCCGCCTCCCCTTCCCCCACTCTGTCCACACATCCGGTTCACTACGTCTGCATTTCTATTCCTGCCCTGCAAATAGGTTCACCTGTACCGCTTTTTCTAGATTCCACATATATGCGTTAATATACAATATTTGTTTTTCTCTTTCTGACTTACCTCACTCTGTGTGACAGACTCTAGGTCCATCGACATCTCTACACATGACCCCATTTCGTTCCTTTTTATGGCTGAGTAATATTCCATTAGGTCTCTGCTCCGCTATGATGTCAGTGAGGCTTCTTCCTTTGCCCTGCTTTATTCTTCTTCCTAACGTTCATCACCACCCCACACAGGTTTGTTTCCTGTCTGTCTCTCCTCCCGAAAATGCAGGCTCCCCAGAACAGGGACCTTGCCTGGTTGCTCACGTGCAGAAAGAGCACCATGCCCATGGCAGCATGCAACAAATATTTGTTGAATGAATGAATCAGTGAATGTGATTCTTTGGACCATATCCATGGTTTTCAAAGTGTGGTTCTTGGACTGACAGCATCAGCATCGTCCAGGAATTTGTTAGAAATGCAAATTCTCTGGCCTCACCCCAGTCTTACTGATCAGAAACTGGGGGTGAAGCCCAGGAATCTGGCTTTTAACAAGCTCTCCAGGGGGTTCTGATGCAGTTTGCGATCCACTGGATGGTACAAACATAGCCACGGAGTGGATGAGGAGACACAGGGAGAAGGAAGGGGCCTCAGACCAGGGTCACCAACGTTCAAGGTGAGGTCAAGGTGAGGTCTGGGCTCTGTCCTGCTGGGAGACGGCTGGGAGCCTCAGGTGTGGCTCAGCAGAGAGGCGGCTTCCGGAGAAGCTCTTCCTTCTTCCACTGGCTTCCCCATGCCTCCCGCCTCAGCTGGTGTAGGCCCCTCCCTCCACAGGCACCCGGCGTGGACCACTTTCTGTTGCAATTATCCACACAGGAAGAATATCCAGTAGACCCTCCAGGAACAGCAGGGCGTTCTGTGTCTGCTCTAATACAGCTGCCACCAGCTATGGGCGGCTCTGAGCACTTGAAAGGTAGCTAATGTGACTGAGGGACTGGATTTAAATTTTATTTAAAGTTTTCAGCCACCACGTTTGGCCAGTGGCTGCTGTTCTGGGCAGCACAGATCTTTTTTTAATTTTCATTTTTAATATTTATTTATTTATTTGGCCTGATGCAGTTTGCGATCCACTGGATGGTACAAACATAGCCACGGAGTGGATGAGGAGACACAGGGAGAAGGAAGGGGCCTCAGACCAGGGTCACCAACGTTCAAGGTGAGGTCAAGGTGAGGTCTGGGCTCTGTCCTGCTGGGAGACGGCTGGGAGCCTCAGGTGTGGCTCAGCAGAGAGGCGGCTTCCGGAGAAGCTCTTCCTTCTTCCACTGGCTTCCCCATGCCTCCCGCCTCAGCTGGTGTAGGCCCCTCCCTCCACAGGCACCCGGCGTGGACCACTTTCTGTTGCAATTATCCACACAGGAAGAATATCCAGTAGACCCTCCAGGAACAGCAGGGCGTTCTGTGTCTGCTCTAATACAGCTGCCACCAGCTATGGGCGGCTCTGAGCACTTGAAAGGTAGCTAATGTGACTGAGGGACTGGATTTAAATTTTATTTAAAGTTTTCAGCCACCACGTTTGGCCAGTGGCTGCTGTTCTGGGCAGCACAGATCTTTTTTTAATTTTCATTTTTAATATTTATTTATTTATTTGGCCGCGTTGGGTCTTAGTTGCGGCGCGTGGGCTCAGTTGCCCTGTGGCATGTGGGATCTTAGCTCCCAGACCAGGGATCGAACCCCCGTCCCCTGCACTGGCAGGCGGATTCTCAACCACTGGACCACCAGGGAAGGCCCTGGGTAGCACAGATCTTTGCACCCATCCTTAGAGGGGTCCAGGTCCTCGGACAGCTCAGCCTGTCCCTGATAACCGTGTCCAGCAGGACCCGGAGAGGTCAGCATCACTCAGGCCCGTCATCAGCGCCCAGGAAGGAGCGCAGCAGAGAGGCGGCTTCCGGAGAAGCTCTTCCTTCTTCCACTGGCTTCCCCATGCCTCCCGCCTCAGCTGGTGTAGGCCCCTCCCTCCACAGGCACCCGGCGTGGACCACTTTCTGTTGCAATTATCCACACAGGAAGAATATCCAGTAGACCCTCCAGGAACAGCAGGGTGTTCTGTGTCTGCTCTAATACAGCTGCCACCAGCATGGGTGGCTCTGAGCACTTGAAAGGTAGCTAATGTGACTGAGGGACTGGATTTAAATTTTATTTAAAGTTTTCAGCCACCACGTTTGGCCAGTGGCTGCTGTTCTGGGCAGCACAGATCTTTTTTTAATTTTCATTTTTAATATTTATTTATTTATTTGGCCGCGTTGGGTCTTAGTTGCGGCGCGTGGGCTCAGTTGCCCTGTGGCATGTGGGATCTTAGCTCCCAGACCAGGGATCGAACCCCCGTCCCCTGCACTGGCAGGCGGATTCTCAACCACTGGACCACCAGGGAAGGCCCTGGGTAGCACAGATCTTTGCACCCATCCTTAGAGGGGTCCAGGTCCTCGGACAGCTCAGCCTGTCCCTGATAACCGTGTCCAGCAGGACCCGGAGAGGTCAGCATCACTCAGGCCCGTCATCAGCGGCCAGGAAGGAGCGGTACCTCCCTCTCCACCACAATCACCCAGAGCAGAGGGCCCACTGGGGCTGCACCCTTTCCCTCCCCAGGGAGGGACCGATTCCCAGGAACCTATACAATCTTTCATGGCAGGGACTTTGTTTTTTGTCAAAGCAGGGGCTCAAAAACTGCTCACTGGCTGAAAAGAAAGCAAAGCAATTGCTCCACTAGAAGCGGATGCTAAGCTAAGACAGGTCCCTGTAGATCCATCACCACGGTGACCACATCTTCCAGCAAGAGGCTGCATTAGTGAGTCCCCTTCCCTTCACCCGGGGAACTGGAGCCAGAGGGGCTCTGTCCCCGCCAGCCCCGGCCTCCCTGCGGCCCATCCCACCCCAGGGCCTGTGGACCTGCTTCCTGCTTGGCAAGTAGACCCAGGACCTTGGCAAGGAGCCCAGAACAGAGTGATCTTTGAAGGCCTCCAGGGACCTTAGGCAAACGCCCAGCTGAAAGGGGAATGATCTCACAGCTCAGTAGACACGGCTCCAGGCCCACCAGACTTGCCCTTGATCTTGCCCTCTGCTTTCTCTTGACGCCGTCCGGCCCTGGCCCAGCAGGGTGCTCGCCTGCACAAAGACCTGTGCCCGGTCTGCTGGTCTCCGGGAAGATCCCGGACACCCATGTGAGGTCCGGTCGCCGTCGAGGGATGTCCCGACAAGCACACACTTGAACCTTCCTTGACCCCAGTTCCTGCCTTTGTGATGTGGCCACGAGACACCTCTCCTTGCCCAGGTGACAGCACTGTGGAAACGGGACCTGGTTATTCTAGTGGCAAAGGACTCAGGGTTTGGGCAGCGAAGGTGGAAACCATTTCTCAAGGGGCAAGTGGTTCACTTATTGGCAACGTGTTATGGGTTCACAGCATATTGTATTTGGCTTCAGTTTTTTGAAACATGCTCTTCCTCTTTTCCACAGGGACCACCTAGGGGCCAGCAGGGGACACTGAAAATTGTGTCTTTCCGGTCTGAGAGAAGAGCCTGCCGTCTGAGAAATGAGAATGGATTGTTCTGTCTCTGTGGAGGTTGGTTATACTATCCTCTTGGATAGAAAGGAAATATCCAGACCGAAGATAAATTTTTTAAAATGACTGAATGGATTTTTAACTTGAATCAAACATTGTATTTTATGCCTTTTTATTCCTCTAAGGTTAGAACTACATTGTTGCAGAGTCTCTAAGTTTAGACAGACAGCTTAAAAATGTATTTCCAAGTGGGCCAAACCAGCTGCTTCCTGGCCTAGCATTACATCTTTGCCTGCATCCCGAAAGAGTAGCTTCGAGGTACATGGGGTAGCTTTCTGCCTTCTCCCTCCCATTCTGGATGGTGTTTTAGGGCCTCATACTGCATTAAGCAAGAGAACTCTGGGCCAGTACAGTCAAATCTTGGCTCTGTCATTCATTAGCTGTGCATCTTGGGAAGATTCTTCTTCTCTTTGTTCTGTAGGGTCCTCCCCTGTAAGGTGGGAATAACAACCCCTACCTCATACGAGTTCTTACTATTATGCTTAGAAATATAGCCCAAGCTTTCCCGAAATCCTCTTAATTGTTCAGTCGGGGTCTATCATATACGGGTTGTTACAGACTGAATGTGTCCTCCCAAAATCCATATGTTGAAGCCTTAACCTGCAGTATGATGGTATTAGGAGATGGGACCTTTGGGAGGCAATTTGGTCACGTAGGTGGAGCCCCCATGATGGGATCAGTGCCCTTAAAGAAAAGACACGGGAGAGAGCTTTCCCTCTCTCCTCCCACTGCACCGAGGAAAGGCCCCGTGAGGACACAGTGAGAAGGTGGCTGTCCGCAAGGCCCGAAGAGAGCCTCACCAGGAACTAAGTTGGCCGGCAGCCGGATCTTGGATGTCCAGCTTTCAGAACTGTGAGAAATAAATCTCTGTTGTTTTATGGGATTTGCTTATAGCAGCCCAAACAGACTAAGACATAAATTATCTAAATTACCCAACTAGGACCTTTCAGAGATAATTCTCATGTTTGCCACACACTCTGTGGAGAAGCCCCTAAGTTGTCTCCTTTTATTTATTTTTAAAAATTAATTTATTAATTAATTTGTGGCTGCGTTGGGTCTTCGTTGCTGCGCGCGGGCTTTCTCTAGTTGTGGCGAGCGGGGTCTGCTCTTCGTTGCAGTGAGTGGGCTTCTCACTGCAGTGGCCTCTCTTGTCGCGGAGCACGGGCTCTAGGCGCACAGGCTTCAGTAGTTGTGACACGTGGGCTCACTAGTTGTGGCTCGCGGGCTCTAGAGCGCAGGCTCAGTAGTTGTGGTGTGCGGGCTTCAGTAGCTGTGGCACGTGGGCTCAGTAGTTGTGGCTCGTGGGCTCTAGAGTGCAGGCTCAGTAGTTGTGGTGTGCGGGCTTCAGTAGTTGTGGCTCGTGGGCTCTACAGTGCAGGCTCAGTAGCTGTGGCGCACGGGTTTAGTTGCTCCGCGGCATGTGGGATCTTCCCGGACCAGGGCTCGAACCCGTGTCCCCTGCATCGGCAGGCGGATTCTTAACCACTGCGCCACCAGGGAAGCCCCAAGTTGCCTCCTTTTAAACTTGGTCTCTGTTCTCTGACATCAGGATTACCCAGTAGAAGTGCAGAAATTAGGCACCAAGGATCTAGAGAGGGCTGCCAAACGCCACCTCCTCTTGATGCTTTGCTCCCCTCCCCAAAAGGAACGTGCCCTTGGCACTCCGTGCAGGGCGTGTCTCACTCTCCTTGAGGTGGGCGGCCCAGGGGAAATGCGTCTGCTCCCCCGTCCTGCCGGCCGCCCTGCGAGCCTGTCCTGTGCTCCTCTGTGCAGGCAGCATGGCCCTCACACCTAGAATGTGCTCCGCAGAGATCCAGTCAGTGGATGGATTCTGTTCTCGATTTTGTCTGACTAGCTGCCCCGAGCTAGTCCCGTCTCAATCCTCTCACACGCTGGGCTTAATTAAAAAGGCCATGTGGCCACTCTGGACCCTCCACTTCTAGGGCATGAAGCCCCATCTGGTCCTGGACACTGGCAGTCCAACCCTACCCTGTGGATCAAAACTCTTTTCACGACTTCTGGGTATTAACTGTTTCTAGTTAACCACTGGCACGGATCCTGCCCCAGTTTAGTCCTCCTCGACAGAACCTGCGACACCCTCCCTCTCCCTGCCTCTGCCGGAAGACCAGAGGGTTCCTCCAGCTAGGCCTGCTTCCCCTTTCCTGATCCACCAGCCAACGGCTGCAAAAGCCCCGCTGAAGCACCTGAAAAGCCCTTCGCCGAGAGGCCAGCAACCAAGATAAATAAGCCTGCCCTGGTGGTCAGCCTAAACTGAGGTTCAGTGACACGGCAGGGGCCTTGGGCGCCCTTACTACTGAAGCAGATGCAGTGACAAAGCTGGAGACTGCATGAGAGAGTACTATCCCACTCACAGGGACCTCACCTGGGGGCAGGAGAAGGTGGGTGAGACAGGCACACGGAGGCCCCGGAGGGGGTGAGGAGAGGACCCGTAGAGGGTGCATGAGACCCCAGCCCTATGGGACCCCCCTTCCCGGTCTGCCCTCATCCAAGGGTCCAGGTTGTAAAGGATGTGTCACACAGGGTGTGAAGGACTGATGCTAGGGGTCCAGCGGAGGAGGGTTGGCCTCGGGTAGAAGTCTACCTAGAGAGCGATCAGATGAATATTTGCCGGGTGGCAGGCCCCTTCCATGGTAGACTGTGGGTCCCAGGCTGAGGGCCCCCCAGAAGCAGAAATGGTTTTTGGCAGGAGGGCTAGGATCCAGGGGTGATGCAAGCAGCCTCTCTCTTCAGTGGACGGGACCCGGATTTGGGGGGAGTCCCCGGAGGCAAAACACTCAGAGGATGAGCTCCTGTCCCCACTGGCTCCCTCCCTGTGTTTCTGGCCACTGAGCCAGTAACGAGAGGTGGGGTTTGAATGGGGGTCTCCAGATGCTAATCCAGTGCTCTGTTCTGTGCACTGAAGCCACCTCCGACCCCCAGAAGCTCTCTATAGAGGCTGCTACCATGACTGTGAGCCCTGAGACATGCTGTCTATAAAGACTCTCTGCTCCTGGACAGCCCCCACCCAGGACTCATACTCGGAGAGCGCCTACCTTCCCTCGACTCCCCAGACTTATTCAGGCCCTCGCATTGTGGGTTCTCATGGTATATTAGCTTCATGCTGCTGCTATCAAGAATTACGATAGGGCTTCCCTGGTGGCGCAGTGGTTGAGAGCCTGCCTGCCGGTGCAGGGGACACGGGTTCGTGCCCCGGAGGGCTAGGATCCAGGGGTGATGCAAGCAGCCTCTCTCTTCAGTGGACGGGACCCGGATTTGGGGGGAGTCCCCGGAGGCAAAACACTCAGAGGATGAGCTCCTGTCCCCACTGGCTCCCTCCCTGTGTTTCTGGCCACTGAGCCAGTAACGAGAGGTGGGGTTTGAATGGGGGTCTCCAGATGCTAATCCAGTGCTCTGTTCTGTGCACTGAAGCCACCTCCGACCCCCAGAAGCTCTCTATAGAGGCTGCTACCATGACTGTGAGCCCTGAGACATGCTGTCTATAAAGACTCTCTGCTCCTGGACAGCCCCCACCCAGGACTCATACTCGGAGAGCGCCTACCTTCCCTCGACTCCCCAGACTTATTCAGGCCCTCGCATTGTGGGTTCTCATGGTATATTAGCTTCATGCTGCTGCTATCAAGAATTACGATAGGGCTTCCCTGGTGGCGCAGTGGTTGAGAGCCTGCCTGCCGGTGCAGGGGACACGGGTTCGTGCCCCGGTCCGGGAAGATCCCACGTGCCGCGGAGCGGCTGGGCCCGTGAGCCGTGGCCGCTGAGCCTGCGCGTCCGGAGCCTGTGCTCCGCAAGGGGAGAGGCCACAGCGGTGAGAGGCCCGCATACCACAAAAAAAAAAAAAAAAAAAAAAAGAATTACGATAAACTCAGTGACCTAAAGCAACACTGGTTTATTCTTTTATAGTCCTGGAGGCCAGAAGTCCAAAGTGAGTCTTACAGGCTAAAATCCTGCTGTCAGCAGGCCTGCTTCCTTCTGGAGGCTCTAAAGAGGGACCCCTTTTCTTTTTTTTTTTTAAAAAAAAACATGCCCTTGGCTTTATCTATTCATTTATCTATTTTTTTTATTTTTATTTTTTTTTTGCTGTACGCGGGCCTCTCATTGCCGTGGCCTCTCCCGTTGCGGAGCACAGGCTCCGGACGCGCAGGCTCAGC
>NC_041233.1:2529891-2571649 GCF_002837175.3 Physeter macrocephalus | reverse complement strand
AGGCTCCGGACGCGCAGGCTCAGCGGCCATGGCTCACGGGCCCAGCCGCTCCGCGGCATGTGGGATCTTCCCAGACCGGGGCACGAACCCGCGTCCCCTGCATCGGCAGGCGGACTCTCAACCACTGCGCCACCAGGGAAGCCCTATTCATTTATTTTTAAAATATTTATTTATTTTGGCTCCACCGCCTCTTAGCTGCGGCACGTGGGATCTTTGTTGCCGCAGGTGGGCTTCCCAGCTGTGGCTTGCATGCAGGATCCTAGTTCCCCGAGCAGGGATTGAACCCAGGCCCCGTGCATTGAAAGTGTGGAGGCCAGAAGAGGGTGCTTCTTGTGCCACAGGGTAAAACGCAGGCTGCCTGGACCCGGCTGCCACCTGGCATTGTGGCCTCCCCTCTCTTGCCCTGGTACAGCTCTCGGACGCCAATGACCCCAGGCAATAGCTATGGTGATGATGGCAGACAGCATATTCACTAAATGCTGACACTAAATGACGTGTCTCATTTTGTTGCTTTCTCAAAGCCTACCAGGGGGGTGGCTAGTATTTTCCTCATTTTACAGAAGAGGGGACTGAGGCTCAAGGTCACACAGCTGGAAGCTGGTGGATGGAGCAAAGGCTCCGCCCAAGGTGTCTCTGAACCCAAAGCCATTGCTCCTGGCACTGGGCTGCCTTTCAGAGACTCAACCAAGACAGAGGAAGGAGAAACCCTGATTTCCAGCCAAACCCTCCGTAGGCGGGCTGATGGGGAGGGACAGTCCGTCCTCTCCTGGCGGCATCTTCACTGTCCCTCACATTCTTCCTGTTCAGGTGGGGCTGCCCGTCCGTCGAGTGACTTTCTCCATCTCCCCTCCATTAACGTTTCAAACGTGCGGCTGCCTAGGGAACCAGAGCAACTTCCGAAGTGTCAAAGCAAGGCCCCCTTCAGCCTGGGGGATGTGGCGGTACAGCAGTGAGGCGTAGCCTCCCGCCCCTGCCTGCAAGGAGGAGGTGCCGTCAGGTCTCCCGCTGCAGCCCTGCGCAGAGGCAGCCAGCTGGGGAAGGCAGGACCCGGAGGGCGTGTCCTGATGCAGCTGAGGGGTGGCAGGGGTTTCTGTGGACAGTCACAGGACACAGTGCTCAAAAAGACGTTTCTCTTTATGAGTCTGACGCCAGTTTCAACGTGTGGGTTCTTTCCCCACGCGAAGCAATTCTCCAGTGCCAGCTGGCTGTCCTACAACTCAACTCAGTTCGGACACTTCCTATCGGGAAAGAGCGTCAGGTCCCGCAGGTTAAGGGCTCAGCCCACAGGTCTGTCTCCCCTTCAGCCAATCGCAATTCCAGGTTATGACTCGTGCTCTCCGCCGAGTGCCCAGACATAGGATGTTCCCACACCTCCTCCTTGGGTTTGATTACTTTGCCAGAACTCAGAAACACTTCACTTACCAGATCACCAGTTTATTATAAAAGGACGTAACTAGGAACAACCAGACGGAGGAGGTGCAGGGGGCAAGGTCTGGGGAAGGGCACAGAGCTTCCATGCCCTCTCCCCACATCTCCGCGCGTTCCCAGCCTGGAAGCTCTCAGGACCCCGTCCTTTCGGGGTCTTACGGAGGCTTCACTACATAGGCATGATTGATGAAGTCGTTGGTCATCGGTGACTGATTGAACTGCCAGCCCTTCTCTCCTCCCCAGAGGTTGGGAGGAGGGGTGAGTGGGGGACTGAAAGCTCCAGCCCCCTACTTACATGGTCGTTCCCCTGGCAACCGGTGCATCCTTAGGTTACCTCAGGCTTTCCAACCATCACCTCATCATAAAAGATATTTTATCACTCTCATCACTTAGGAAATTCCTAGAGGTTTAGGAGCTCTGTGCCAGGAACCGAGATGAAGACCAAATATATATTTTATTATAGAGCACAGTACGACACTAGTACACTGGGAGGCTGTGTAACGCAGGAATGGAGAGGTCGGGGGAACATGTAAGCAGCTGCGCTCTGGGGGAGAATAAAAGGAGGATTTGCTTTTATCTGCGGAGGGCACATCCAGTGATTCACTCTGCTGTCCCCCTAAAGCTAGATGCCCTGTCCCTCAGCCTAACTGCCTTCCCAGGGCTCCGGCGGGAGCGCTTAGGAGCCTCTGTGCCTCAGCCCGCCGGGAGAGCTAGCCGCCCTGCTCCCGCGCTTCTGGGGCCCACGGTGAAGGACAGCCGACTTTTCACCGAGTGTCTGGCACTCAGCATGGAGGAAGAGGCTGTGAAATGGGGCCACGGGGCATTTCCTCTCCCCTTTTCCTCCTCCACTCACTAATAGGTGTTGGTTTTTTAAATTCGTGGCTGAGGATAATCCCTAAAATGAGTAAAAAATGTCCTAATCCTTTGACAGAACAGCAGTAATAAAAGAGTGATGTGGAGAACTCGTTTAAGAAAATCAAAAGTCAGGGGCTCCTGGAGAAGCAGAGAAACTACCTTTGAAGCATCCGTCTGAGAGGCTTGAGCACCGCACCCTCCCTTGATAAGCCCCCCTCCCCACTGGGGAAGTCTGACTCGACGGAGGCAGATATTTTCCCTGCATCTTCTCAAATGCTCCCTCCTGCCAAGGGGTCCCAAGGACCCAGCCCCTGGGACACCACCAGCTAACACAGTGGTGACCTCCGGGCCTTGTCACTTGCCTGGGGAGCTTCTGAGCTTTGCTCTCTTAGGTTTATCTTCCGTTTAAGACTCATATGCCCGTTAAGATGAGCAGCCCAACTGGCCTTGCTGATTCGGCAGACATGGACAGCATGGGCAGGTACAGGCCTCTGGCAGGAGGACAGAAGCAAAACGGCCAGAGCGCCACCTCCCCATCATCCAGCCCTTCCCAACTCAAGGCTGCACCCTGGGCAGCCTCAAGGGGAGGGGTTATGGGTTGAATTATGGCCGCCTAACAGAGTCCCAACTCTTAGGACCTCAGAATGTGACCGCATTCGGAGATAGTGTCTTTACAGAGGCACTCAAGTTAAACTTTGGTCATTAGGGTGGGTCCAAATCCAATGTGGCTGGTGTCCTTATAAAAAGGGGAGATGTGGACACAGAGACAGATGTACGCAGAGGGAAAACGCCACATGGAGACTGGAGTTATGCTACCACAGACCAAGCAACTGCCAGAGGCTGGGAGAGAGGCCTGGAATAGATCCTTCCCTAGAGGCTTCAGGGCCCTGTGACACCTTGATCTCAGACTTGGCCTCCAGAACTGTCCCTCGTAAAATGGTGTAGTATTTGCATGTAACCTACACACATCCTCTCACATACTTTAACTCATCTCTAGATTACTTCAAATACCTAATACCACGTAAATGCTATGAAAAGAGTTGCCAACATGTGGCTAATTCAAATTTTGCTTTTTGGAACTTTCTGGAATTTTTTTCCTCACTAATTTTGATCCACAGATGGTTGAATCCTCGGATACAGCGGAGCAACTGTACCTTAATACACTCCTATCACACACTACTACAAAAGGGTTTAAAGTGGGAGGTTCACAGCTGTCCTGCTTAAATCATAAACCAGGGTAGACCCTGATCTGTTCTGTCCTGCCAGGAAATGCACTCCTCCTTCAGTAAGAAATTCTGTCTTTGCTGGAATCTCTCTCCTCCTGGCCCCTGGGGCTCAAGGTGTCCTCTCCTGTGGCTCTTGCTGGACAAGGTGGGAACCCTTCAGCCTGGCTGTCAAGACCTTCACCCAGTCGCTGGGTGATCCGTCAACAGGCACCCGTTGGCCACCTACAGCTGAGGAGGCCCAGTGGTGTGCCGGGGGGTGTCGGCACCGCCGCCCTCCCTGGGGCTTTTGAACCCAGACCCCGCCTTCTGGCGGATCCGCTTCCCCCCCTGCACGGGGAGCCTCGTGCCAGCCGACGCTTGCCCTCACAACGCCCCCTGGAGCCCTGGATCAGCCTGCCCAAGGCCAGGTGCACTCCTCCTTCTCCACGAAGGCTTCCCGGACTCCGTGAGTCTGCGGGATCCTCCTCTCCTCTGCTCCCCCTTGGCCTCTTGCTGACCCCCAATTTTAGTCCTTGTCACCGTCCGTCTGGTATCTAGTTACTTGTCCACTGGCCCTCACTGGAGCGAGGCTCCTCCAGTGAGACGTGAATTCATCCGTGTGCCCGGCGCGGGGCCTGCACACAGACGCTCGCTCGCTCGCCTGGCTTGTGAATTGACTTGAGTTTAGTGCCGTGTGCTCTGGGGCAGCAGAGAAGCAGGGGTGCGTCTTGGTTCCCTCGGGCGGGGTCCCGGGGTGCAGCTGGAGGCGTCTAGCTTGACTTCTGGGCGCTCCGACGCCTGGCGCCTGTGGCGACCCCGCCTCGCCGCCTGGCCCGTCCGGCCCATCCTGCTGGGCCCGGGGCCTCTTCCCGGGGCTTCTCCCTGGGCGGCCCGCCCCGGTGGGATCTCCTAAGCACCACTCCTTCCCCACTTGAGTAAAAATACAGCTGGATACGCTCTTTCCTCCCTCGGTCCCCCCAAAGTGGTGGGTAGGATGCAGGGTGGCCCAGGGGATGGAGTGCTCCTTCCCCACAGAGGTTGGAGATCACAGAGTCGTGAATCCTGACAACGGGGGAAGAGGGCCAGGAGTGGATGAGGTGTGACTACACGGTGGCTGGTTTGACATCCCCCGTTCCCACCGCCAAGCCAGCCACGCAGGCTTTGGCGGACGGGAGGTGGTGACGGGGGCAAAGCTCCCCAGAAGCTCAGCTCGGCCTCGCGCTAACCGGGCCGGAGAGTGGACTAGGCTCCTGGACCTGCCAGCCGCGTGCCCAGAAGCCTTGCCACGTGCGGACTGGACTACAGAGTCAGGGGCTGAGCTCAAACCCTGATCCTGTGACCAAGTTTCTCTGTGAGCCTTTGTGTCCTCACTGGAAATGGGGGCAATGATATGCACCCCAAAGGCTATTCCAAGGTTTAAGAGAGAGCCTGCGTGCAGAGCCCTGGGTTTAGGGGCTGGCACTCTAGTGATGGCGGTTCTGAGCATAATGAGATCCCAGAGAGGGCGTCTCCAGACCATCGCAGGCACCGCTGCTTCCCTGCTGTTGGCCGTCCATGAACCTTCCTAAAGGTACTTCTGTTTTGCTTTGAGAAATTGCCTCTTTCCCTCCAGGTACCATCTGGTAGGACTGGGGTCATGGCCCCAGTACCACTGTCGTCACCCAACAAGGGGCAGGCACATGCCCTGCTCTAGCTGGGAGTATGCCAGCTCCTTGGTACTCAAAACTGAGAAAGGGGCAAAGAAATGCAGAAATACAGGCGTTTGTTCTATAGGTCCCTGACCAGACTCCTGGGAGTAGACCATTCTTGTAGCTCCTGCTTCTTAGGGCTCGAGAAAGCCTTTGGAACCAGAATGCCAGGTTTGGACCCCGACTCACATCCTCTGTGTCCTTGGGTGAATTGTTTAATCTCTTCCTGCAGGAGGTACCTTGTGGTGTTATCGTGGGATTAAGTGGGTTGCCACATGTGAGGTGCTGAGAACAGAGGCTAGCAAACATGCAGGGCTGTATGTGATCCCTGTTGTAATTTTGAACATGGCTCTCAAAGCTCCCTCGGATTCTGTAAATGCTTAGAAACAAGTATTTTATTTTTCCAGTAAAGTTTCTTCAATTCAAGTGAACCAGAGTTGGTTTCTTTTGCTCTAACTGGCTAGGAGGCTAAACAAACACAAAGATATCTATGTTGTAATTAGTGATTCATGCTGCAGCCGCATAAGCTCAGTCCCTCTGGAGACGGTTGATGGTGAGAGGCCCCTCCTCCTCCCTGACCACAGCTCAGCTTCAGACTCCGATTCCCCAAAATGCTGACAGCTCAGGAGTTCTCAGTGAGCTCCTGCCCCAGGCGTGCAGGGGGAGCAGTTCAGCTTCTCAACAGGGACCTTTCAGCTGCCAGTACCGATCTTTCAGAGCCACCAACCAAACCTCCTTGGTTAGGACTTAACGCTGAGGTCAAAAATGAGGCAGGCCTGAAGAGAACTGGTACATCACTGCATGTACCCATGGGCACATGGTTGCATCCCTTTCTGATAAGAGGGTCAGTTAGTGGCAAATGAGAGGGCCTTCCCTGGTGGAGCAGTGGTTAAGAATCCACCTGCCAATGCAGGGGACACGGGTTCGAGCCCTAGTCCGGGAAGATCCCACGTGCCGCGGAGCAACTAAGCCCGTGCGCCACAACTACTGAGCCTGCGCTCTAGAGCCCGTCAACGAGAAGCCCGCGCACAGCAATGAAGACCCAACACAGCCAAAGATAATAAATAAATAAACAATGAAACAAATGACCCTCAAGAGCTCACATGTGCAGGAACCAGACCCAGAATAATTGGAAATTCCATGTCCCCCGCAGGGCGTGGGCTTGTCAGTTCCTGTTGGAACGAACAGGCAAGGGCAGCAGCCTGTACCACCTTCAAGACACAAGCCACCTCAGCATGACCTGCCAGGCTGCTCCAGCCCTCGGCACCCTTGCATCTCTGTTCACCTGCCTGGTGTGGTCTCCCCCTTGCTTTGCCAGCACCCACAAGTCATCATTCAAAACTCAGCTCAGACGTCCCTCCCTCATGCTGCTTCCCCTCCCTGCCACCCCCTCAAGGCTGGTGGAGATGCTCCTTTTCTGGGCCCCCGTGCCACCCCACACCTCATTATACTGGACTGTCATCATGCATTTACCCTTTTGTCTGCTCAGTTGTGTGGTCTTACAGGATGGGTACCCCGGTCTGCTTCATCTCTGTATGAGCTATGGGTGTATAGTCAATAAGTATTTGCTGAACAGATGCATTAATTAGTTATTTTTTTATTGGACAATATGGCGGAGAAGTTTATAAAATGAACCAAGGATCAGAAGCAAGGACCAGAGCTTCATTTCTGCTTTGCATCCGACATGCAATATAACGTTAGACTGGTCATGGAATTTCACTTCTTACACTTTGGGGGTAACTTACTATCACCAAGGATTATATAGCTCTCAGTTGTCACTAACCATGTAGAGATATTAGGAGGAAAACAAGCTTGCGAGGTACACTGCGTGTCTCACACTGTCACTTTCAGACTTGCTCAGGAAGTGCTAGATTTATGTTTGTCTCAAAAGAGAACACATGGATTTTAAGCAAAATGAAACTATCCAGAAAAAGGTTCAGGGTAAAGACAAGAAGTTCAGAGAAGACCCAAGTAATCAAAAAGGGATCCTTTAGTCACCTCCAGACAGCATGCCCGATTCGAGGAGCTGTATGTGTGACAGGGAACGCCTGTCTCTCTATGGTTGAGGGATCATGGAAAAAAGCCCAAATTAAAAAAAAAAAAATCAAGTATGAAAGAAATCTAGGTCTGGATCTGGTAGAGAACACTGCTAAATTTTAAAAAGTGTTTCGGGACTTCCCTGGTGGCGCAGTGGTTAAGAATCACCTGCCAGCGCAGGGGACACGGGTTCGATCCCTGGTCTGGGAAGATCCCACATGCCTCAGAGCAACTAAGTCCGTGAGCCACAACTACTGAGCCTGCATGCTGCAACTACTGAAGCCCGTGCGCTTATGGTGAGGGCTAGTCCTCCTCTGTCTGTCAGGCACGGCTGCTCCAGGTGCCTTCTGAGACATTCCTCCCAAAAGTCTGCTCCATGGACCAAGAGACCCAGAGACCTTCAGCATCCTCTAAAGGAACTTGGTGTCCTTCCCAACCAGTATTCTTTGGCTCCACAACACGGCCCACAAGCAACACACCCCATGCCCATCCCCTACCCAGTCCCCAGGAAGACACTCCCCTCCCTGCCTCCAGATGGGTTACTTCCTTCAGCTCACAGCCCTGGCCTCCATCTTCTATCAGGGCTGGGACAATCTGCCTTAATCTCCATGAAGAGGCCAAAAATGCAAAAGCTATTTATTTGGTTCCTGGAAGCTATATAAAGCAAGGTCAGCAGTGTTGGTCTGGTTGTAAAAAGAGAAGACACACTGGTCTTTTATTTCTTATAAATCGCTGTTCTCTAGGTGTTGCTTTCTCTTGGATATTTACAAGGAGAAGGCTGCTCATGGGACCCACAGCTCCCTCTCCTCGTCTCTGTCTGCAGAAATCTCCCTACGTTGGCATCCCCAGAAGCCTTTGCAGCCTCCTCTCCTTCTCTTGTGGCTCCCCAACAAGAGAAGCCACCACAATGAGAAGCCCATGCACCACAACAAAGAGTAGCCCCCACTCGCTGCAACTAGCAAAAGCCCACGTGCAGCAATGAAGACCCAAAGCAGCCAAAGATAAATACATTAAAAACAAAACAAAACAAAACTGTTTCCTCATTCTTCTGCAACCAAAGGAAAAGACAGAAGTATTTTGACCAATAACCAGGGCATGGCTCGGGCAAGAGACACAAGAAAGTGAAATGGAAAGAGTGTGGTTGTATTAGATAGCCTCAGCTTGGTAAGCTGCAGTAACAAACATCCCCCACCAACTCAGAAGCTTCCAACAACAAAGGTTTACTTCTTGCTCACACTGGATGCCCATTTGCAGGTCACATGCCCTCTTTGTTTCAGGATCCAAGCTAAAAGAGCATATACCATATTTGAGACATCCTAGCCTCATAGCAGAGGAAAAGGAGCTATGGCAGAAACACACCTTGGCTGTTAAAGCTTCTCCTGGGAGGTAGCACACATTACTTCCTCCATCATTCATTTGCCCGAGCAAGTTACACGGCTCAGCCTTATATCAATGGAGAAAGAAGTACAGCTTTCCCACAAGGAGAGCAGAAAATATTTTGAACAAATAATTAAATCTAGCAAAACGGTCTCTGGAGTCAGGCAGACTTTGGCTTTCCTTTACTAGCCATGTGCTCTTGGGCAAGTTCTTACTCTCTTATTAGAATCTACATGCTGGGGATTATACTACCTACTTAGTTGTGACAATTAAAATCAAATAACACATTAAAACACGTGACTTTTTTCTTCCTTCCCCTGGGTCACCCAACCCCTCCTTCTACCATTGCCTTCTCTCTCCGTCCTGCTGCCGACGCCAGTGCGATAGGCTTGGCAGGAGAGTGTTTGCAAGAGGGGCAGGAGAGGGAGATGGCACCCGGGGAGACATGGAGCGGTTGAGAATTGCTTCTAATTTATTTATTTATTTATTTGGCTGCGCTGGGTGTTTAGTTGTGGCACTTGGGATCTTCAGTTGCGGCATGCGAACTCTTAGTTGCAGCATGTGGGATCTAGTTCCCTGACCAGGGATCGAACCCGGGCGCCCTGCATTGGGAGTGTGGAGTCCTAGCCACTGGACCACCAGGGAAGTCCCAAGAATTGCTTCTTAAAGACAAGATCCTGGCTTCATATTTCAGGGAGAGGAAAGAAATAAATCCCTAAAATGTTTTAATGTTTGTATAGGACTTTATCCTAAAGGGAATAATAGGATAAGCATCCAAAGATGTATGTACAAGAGCAGTCATCGCATTATTAAAAATAGTAAAAATGTGTACATGATCTTAAATGTTCAGGAATAATGATTAAATCAGTGATGTTTTATCCACATAAATGAATACCCAGCATCCATTAAAATGGCAACGTGTTTCTATATTGATGTAGAACAATCTCCATAATAGATTGTTCAATGGAAGGAAAAACATTATACCAAAAGCACATGTAAGAAGAGCTCATTTATTAAAAAATTATATACATATATATATGTGGCATATATATGATCGCTATTAAGGTAATTATATAAATGTGTGTGTGTATCACACATGTAAGAATTGTAAGAGTATAGGTGATTTTTCACATTTTTCTTTGCATCTCCTCTGTATTGTCTGAATGTTTAAAAATAATGCATATTATTATTTTATAATTAGTAAAAACAATAAAATTACTTTCATTAAAAAAAATTCATATGTTACTAAGATCTCATTTGAAATTTCTACCCTGGGCAGCTGAGCAATTTTACAGCTGAAAACAGTCATGTGCTCTTTCCCCAAATGCCCTCTGATTCAGGACATTTGAACTTCAGAACAACGTCTTGATACAAAAATACCGTTTCTTATTATAACCCTGGATGGCTAATATTTTCAACATAATTGATTGTGGTGATCTTCATGAGGGCTCAGGGGAAAGTGGCAAGGATGACAAGGCTCCCTTTGAGAGCCCCCTCTCTCCTCCATCCCCCTCTCCTGCTCTCCACCCAGAGTCTCCAGGGCCCTCGCTGCCCATCCAGCACCACAGCCCCGCTCCCACCTCAAAACCTTCATTCTCCCCGACCCACGACCGGAATCTGAACTCGCACTAGCCTAGTGTGCCTAAGTCTCTGCTCGAAAACAATTCAAATTCAGTCCAGCCAAACATTTTCACAGGGTACGAGGAGACAACCGGCTTCCTCTGCCTGGTTGGTAACTTGCAATTGGTCTTTCACTGTCCCGATCCTCAGTGCCTCCGAATGTGACTTATAGGGTCACTGCAGGTGTAGTTAGCTAAGATGAGGTCATAGTGGGGTAGAGTGGCCCCTCACCCAGTATGACTGATGTTTTTAGAAAAAGGGAAATTTGGACACAGACACACACACACAGGGGGAAGACTGGAGTTATGTAGCCACAAGCCAAGGCACCACCTGAAGCCAGGAGAGAAGCCTGGATCAATGCTTCCCAGAGCTTTCAGAGGAAGCATGGCCCTGTGACACCTTGATCTCTGACTTCCAGCCTCCAGAGCTGTGAGACAATAAATTTTGGTTGTTTTAAGCCACCCAGTTTGTGATAATTTGTTACAGCAGCCCCAGGAAACTAGTACACTATGCACAGTTTTTATTTCTATTCTAACACGTGTTCTTTCATACATATTCACTAAATGGAATCATATTACACATAGTCTTTCTCTACACCATAAAATGGGCTTTGGGTTCTTTAGAGAAGAGGGGACACGGCCAAGCTGCTTGCACCTTCAGGAAAGAAGTCGGGGGTTACAATAAACTGAGTGCCCTGCAGCTACCATGCGGACCTTTTCTTCATCTCGCTTCGTCCTCATAACTTTCAAGTGTGGAAACTGTGGCTGAGAGACATTAAGAGACCTATCTCAAGACACAGCTCCAAACTGAACCCAGAGCTTTTGATTTCAATCCAAATCCTTCCCATGATATCAGTCAGTGATGACCAGAAGGTTGGTCCGGGCAGTCCTAGGATAGATCTCTCTAGCACCTGTTCACGTGGTGTGGTGAAGAGGCCCTACCAAGGGGACAACTGCATCATTAGGGTGATGGCTGCGTCTCAGCCCTCCCACAAGAGGGCTCTTGGGAACAACCTCAGACCCTGAAAACAGTCGACTCTTCTTTCCCACTGTGCTTGGCCTTGACACTCACAATAATCACGATGATGAGGCTGATTATGATTCTGGCTTTCTTTCACCGAGCACTTACTATGTGGTGTGCGCTGCCATGAGTTCTTTTTATTTATTTATTTGGTTGCGCTGGGTCTTAGTTGTGGCAGGTGGGCTCCTTAGCTGCAGCTCGCGGGCTCCTTAGTCACTCAAACTCTTAGTTGCGGCATGCGTGTGGAATCTAGTTCCCTGACCAGGGATCGAACCCGGGCCCCCTGCATTGGGAGCGTGGAGTCTTAACCACTGGGCCACCAGGGAAGTCCCCTGTCATGAGTTCTTAAAATGCATGATCTCATTCCCTGGCAAGTGGTAGAGTTTTAGGAGAGTTGTCTCTAAAACGAACTTTCTTATTCGGTGCATTCTGCTACCTCTGGAGCACTAAAGAGTTCGGGAATGGCAGTCTAGTAAACTGAGACTCAATCTGTTCTCTGGACAAGATGTAACAGCTAACATCTGGGAAAAATCCCACCAATATTTTCAGCTGGCTTCTGCCATCCCACGAGATCAGCTGATTGTTTCCAAAACTGTTAGCTCATCTAATGGGGGAGGGGTGTGCCATGCTAATGAGTGTGAATGGCTCTCTTCAAAAGGGGCCCTACTGGAATAGTCATTTACGGTGTTGATATTAGAATACATTTTGGTGTTGTCACCATTCACTTATTAAATAGATGCTTCTTGCGGCTTACTGGGTGCCAGCTGCTCTGCTGGGTGCTGGGAGTACAAAGGCTTCCCTGGTGGCGCAGTGGTTAAGGATCCGCCTGCCAATGCAGGGGACATGGGTTGGAGCCCTGGTCCGGGAGGATCCCACATGCCCCGGGAGGATCCCACATGCCCCGGAGCAACTAAGCCCATGCGCCACAACTACTGAGCCTGCGCTCTAGAGCCTGCGAGCCACAACTACTGAGCCCGTGAGCCACAACTACTGAGCCTGCGCCCTAGAGCCCGCAAGCCACAACTACTGAGCCCGTGAGCCACAACTACTGAGCCTGCGCTCTAGAGCCTGCGAGCCACAACTACTGAAGCCCGCACGCCTAGAGCCCGTGCTCCGCAACGAGAAGCCACCTCAATGAGAAGCCTGCGCACTGCAAGGAAAAGCCTGCGCACTGCAATGAAGAGTAGCCCTCGCTTGCCGCAACTAGAGAAAAGCCTGCGCGCAGCAACGAAGACCCAATGCAGCCAAAAATAAATAAATAAAATAAGTTTATAAAAAAAAAGAAAAAGAAATTGAGAGCAGGATCTCAAAGAGGTATTTGCAAAAAAAAAAAAAAAAAAAAAAAAGTCATTCAGATCATGTTCCAGTGGTAGCAAACCAGGCCCGGGATAGGATGGTGGGTGCACAAAGCCCCCGGACCAGAATCCTGACTTTGTCCTTGTACAAAGGCCATTCACGGGGCAAAGCCAGGTGATGTTTTTTATCACCTGTAACCCAAACTGCCTCTTCATTGGGATCAGGCCAACCCCAGTCACTGGCAACCATAATAGGATGGTTTTTGTGACAATCATGTCTAATGAGGACTTGTCTTAGCGCTTTCTATCCGTGATCAAATTACAAAAAAGGACACTCTCCTTTTCTGTTTGGGTACCTCCTTCCTTTCACCTCTCCAAATCCTCCCAGCACTTTGAAACCCAACTCAGCTCCTAACCCCTCCGTGCAGCCTTCTCTGCAGTCTGCCATCCATCCGACTCTGCTCTGCGCCCATTTACACTTAGCGTTTAGCCCCAGTTATCTGCGCTCTGGTACTGTTCTTTATTTCTTGTGAGGACATGGAGAGACAGGCCCTCCTGTCCATCTAAAAGGCTAGAGCTAATGACCAGCACAAAATCGCCTGCTTTATCAACCTTTTCCCAAGTTCCTTCTGCCGCTGCCTTGCTCCTTCTTTTCCCATACGGTTTCCTCACTTCTTTTTTGGCCCCCTTCTCCTCTTAACTTAGCAAAGCAAATCGAGATGTTCAAAAGGGTTTTGCTGCCAGGTTTTACTGGCAAACAGGATACATATAACAACCTGGGAAAAGAACGCAAATTTACAAGAACCTTCAAAAGGATTATAGCCAGGCTATCCCTGTTCTTCACTAAAATTTAAATGAAGCCAACGTTTAATCTTTCTTAGGCTCTCAAGCTAGCTGTCCCTTTAAATGTGACTTCTGGAATCCATTTCTCCCATCGTTCTCTCACCACTCTCTCCAGATCCCGAATGTTTCCTGTGAGTCTCAGATGCTAAAGGATGGGTAATTCAAGTTCCCTCACTTTTGTCAGAAGTGGTGTCGTAGTTCTCGAGGTCACTCTGCTTTGTGTGAATGAATATACGTTCATCCCTGGTGCTCGACCAGCAGATAATAAGCTGTTTGAAAGTAGGAACTCGATTTTCAATATCTTTTTTAACATCTCACACAATGCTGTACATTTAAGTCTCTCCTTTCTTTCCCAACTAATTAAATTCCTACCCATCATTCACGACCCCAGCTCAAACACCATCTTCTCCTTAATCTCCCGCTCACTACCCTTTCCCCTCCCCCTTCCAAATCTCCAGGCGGAATTAACTGCCTTCTCCTCTCTCGTCCCTCATCAGTTTATTCACGTGACAAATATGGCACTTATTCCACTTTTTTATATTGTTTGTACAAACATTAGGTTGGAGTAAAATCATCCTCTCTTCCAGTCGTCTGTGAGCTCCCTGCAGCCTGTTTCAAGTGTATCCACAGCCCCTGGCACAGCCTGTGGGTTACAGTCGGTGCCCAAGACATGCTTGTCCAGTGGAATGTTTCAGTTGCATCATACAGAGTCATGAGACGCTGTTTGTCCTTCACGTGCTAGAGGAGACACAAACGGACTCGGGAATGCCAGCCACCTTAGCTGTCCTCATACTTCCTGTGGCCCACACCAGACATTCCACCGCCTCCCTCACCACCATCACCATCACACCATCCAGAAAAACCCCGAGGTCTGTGTACCCCAACCGAAGCAAGGAGTTCGGAGAACCAGAGGAGCTTGGAGAAGTTTCCCATAATGTATACAAGCAGAAATCACGCATTTTGATTTAATCTTCCTGGAAGATAACTTTGCTCTCTTGGGCTTTTACAAGTGTTGTCAGTGAGGCAACTGATTGCTTTTTGTTCTGGCTATCTTTCCAAGGATGTCTGCATAAATAACTTTGGAAACTGGACTTGCTCTCTCCCTCTGCAGGAAAGAGCTCCGTGCTTAATGAATTTTACAAAAGATTCAGCTTCCCTGAGCTCAGGTTCCTCTGCTGTAATGCAACCTACTGTGTGTGTAGGTGTCATCTGGTTCTCTTCACATCACCCTGGGGGAACTGGGCTCAGGGAAATGGCACAGACATGCCGATTCTCTGACTGCCGCTGGTGCTGTGAGTGATAAAACTGTTCTCCAACTCTTGACCCCGGAGTCTCACGTCTCCTGCCCACATCCATGAACTGTGGCAAGAGCATGTGTTAGCTGGTACACAGGCAAAAATCTCAAAGCTCTTGTGGCTCGTGACACCCCTCATCAGGGTCTTCTGGCCTGAATGTGCCCTGACTTCCCCTCTGAACATCTTCATATTCCCAACAAGCTAGAGCGGTGGAACCCTGCCTGGCTGTGTGGAGGACAAATATTCGTCAGTGATAAGCTGCAAATCCGTGTACAGGAAGCCAGTTTGAGAGGTGATAATCACACCCTCAAAACAAACTGAGGTATGTGGTGATATTCACATGAAAGATGTGAACCAGGACACATGACCCTGCTGTCAAGACCAGGCACAGCCATTTTGGAGTTTCTTTATTACAAGGGACTAAAAGGGAGAAGGGAGCAGTCATGTGTCCCAGTGACTGGGAAAGTTCCTGTTTCTTGATCGGAACATTTCAAACAGTATTTAGCTTTTTTTAACAGTGACTGGGCACTGCTCAGAAGTAGGGAACTATCTTTTTTTTTTTAATATTTATTTATTTATCTTGGCTGTGCCGGGTCTTAGTTGCAGCACTCAGGATTTTCGTTGCAGCGTGCGGACTCTTAGTTGCGGCATGCGTGTGGGATCTAGTTCCTCAACCAGGGATCAAACCCAGGCCCCCTGCATTGGGAGTGCAGAGTCTTACCCACTGGACCAACATGGAAGTCCCAGTAGGGCACTACTTTAATGAGGTTTTCCAGAAGTTTCTTGTTCCCTGTGGTTTTATTCAAGCAGGCGACTCATTTATTTATTAACCTAGTTAGTTCAAAAGGGATTTAAGGCAGCTTGCAAGGGTCTGTAGAATTCACGATTGCATAACTTAAAAGAAAGAAAAACAAGGGTGGGAGCATAAAATGGAGCCAGAAATGAGGCTCAAAATTTATAACATAATTACATCCATCGTGTACACACAAAATATTTGGCTCTAAGCATTTTAGCAGCCAAAGAGAAAAGTGAAACCTGACCATTTGCACAATCTAAAGTGCCTATTAGATTAAAAAAGGGAAACATTTGCACCCCAGAGCTGCCTTGAAGGAGAGATGTGACAGTCACCACAGGAAAGTACAAAGCCCTACCAGGACCCTTATCCCTTCCAGAACAAAAACCTTAAGTCACTGGGGACAAGCAGCAAATCCTGTCCCTCCTCCCCTCCCCTCAAGCAAAGTGAAGACCCCACGTGGCTGGAGATAGGGAAAAGAAAAAACCCAATCTTCCTGGAGAAGATGCAGGAAACAGTCATGGGTCCAGACCATTCAAGGCTTCCTATTGCTGGGGAAGGGGCAGGAAAACTGAGAAGATGGAAAGGGACTAATCTGTTGACTTGACACAGCCTAGGAAAGAATCAGTGAACCTAAAGACAGGTCAATAGAAATGAATGAAATTGTAACAGAGACAAAAAGAATGACTACAGGAAAAAGAACAGAGCATCCAAGAACGGTGGAACAATATCAAACAATGTAACATACGTGTAATTGGAATCCCAGAAGTATGAGAGAGAGAGGGCAGAGCAAAAGAATCATCGCAAGAGATAATAGACAAAAAGTTTCCAAAAATGATAAAAGACATCAGACCACGAGTCCAAGAAGCTCAGAGAACCCAAAGCAGCATGTGAATGCATACATTTCTCTCCATTTCTGCTGCTTTCCTCCTAGTTCAAGTCCGCATATTTATAGCCCAAGTGACTCTCATAGCCTAGGAAGTGGTCTTCCTTCCCCTACTCTTGTCCCCCTACCACACATTTTCCAACTGCAGTCAAAAAGATCTTTTAAAAAATAGGGGACCTCCCTGGTTGCACAGTGGTTAAGACCCCGTGCTCCCAATGCTGGGGGCCCAGGTTCGATCCCTGGTCAGGGAACTAGATTCCACACGCGTGCTGCAACGAAGAGTTTGTGTGCCACAACTAAGGAGCCCACGTGCCACAACTAAGACCCAGTGCAACCAAATAAATTTAATATATATATATATATTTTTTAAAAAATAAACATTGCTCCCCAGCTTAAAGTCCTCTAGTCACCTCTCTTTGCATTTACCATAAAATCCCATCTGTTCCCTGTGGCCTGCCAGGCCCTGCATCCTCTGGACCCTGCCTGTGTCTCTGCTCCTGTACCTTATCCACATTTTTCATTGTACTCCGAAGGCACGTTTCTGTCCTTCAAACACAGTGGGTGTCCCTCAACTCTCGTTCTCAGTTCTTGCTCTCCCTGTGAAGCGAGCTGCCTTCAGAACTGTGCTGGGCTGGTTACTTCTCAGCCAATCTTCAAGTCTTGCTTTTCCAACCTTCCCCCTGAAGAAGTCTGCCCAACTGCTTTTTATCACATTATTTTACTTCCATCGTAGTACTTATTACTATCAGAAATTCTCCAATTTATTTACTTGTTTATGCATGTGTTGATTTTCTCTCTCCTGTGACTAGATCTCTGTTATTTGAGGGAAAAGAACATGCCCTTCCATGGCCTTGGTGCTTACAATGGTGCCTGGTAAGATACTGGCATTGAAGATTTAAGTGTTGACTGAATAAGGAATTAGGTCGATTGAAGAATAAATACTCATTAGCGGCATAAGCTCAGGGAAACGACTTACAGGTCAAGAGGCATCATTAGTTTTTAAGTTATCCTCAGTGAGTGCTAGAGCTGACTTTTAGTCATGTGGGTACAAAGCTCAGCTGATAGGTAGCCAGACATCTGGTAACACGTTATTTATGGAGTGATGGAAGCCACAATTCTCTGCTTTAAAGAGGACTGTCATTTATGATTATTCATATTTTATTGGTTTCTTGGTTTTATAGATATCACCCAGAAGCAAACGATAATGAAGAATTGGGAGACTGGATAAGTACAAATACTTGCCAAAATTTCCTAACACAAACTTGACCTATTTTTTTTAAACTATGCACAGTCTGGATAGACTTTTCAGAAGGTATGTGACCAAGGCCCAGACCCTCCTGCTGGAGGGGTCCAGATTCCAGTCTGTTACCTCTGTCATTTAGACCCCTTCCAACTCCCTCACCTGTTTCTGTCCCTTGTGGATCCTTGCCTACCCTTCCCTGCAAACCACTTCTTTGCTCTGCAGCCACATGAAAAATGAAGAAACAGAGCTATTTGATCTTTTAGATTCCCTCTAGCACTCAAGTTCTTTTAGCCTATTTGCTCCAAATAGGGTGAATTGTGTCCTCCTCACCCTTTTATCTCCTTTTCTGCTGCCCATCTCAGTTGAATAAGGGAGGGGTTGTTGCCCCACTCTCTGTCCCCACTTTCTAGACTAGGTGTCCACTAACCCTATATTTTTTCCATTCCTAATTACTCTTTAGGGAATGCTGTAGGCACCTGTTTCTGTTCAGATACACAGAACATTCTGTATTTTTATAGTTAATCAAAATGTACAAGGGAGGAATCGATCATGTTTTACAGAATCATTTCACAAATTGCTTTGCAACTGTAGCAAGCCCCTCGGCCTCACGTTCCTCATCTGCAAAAGGAGGAAGCTGGGATTTATGATCTCTGTTAGGAAACAGGCTACCCTAGGAAGGGGAAATGCCAAGCAGGGAGGGGTGAATTCATGAGAGCCCCGCAATATCTGCCTGGATTCTCTCCTGCTCCTTTAGGTCTCATGGCTCTGAGAGTTCCAATCTCCTCCACCCTCTGGCCAGGACCTTTAAAACTGCCTAAAGAGTGGACAGAGCACCCACTTTGCTTCTTTATAGAACGACGAAGACACAAACCCAAAGGAAACCCAGAGATACAAACAGCAGTATATACGTTTCTGTTCAAACCCAGGGAAGCAGCAAAGAGCATCTGTCCAGAATTCCCTTCTCATGAGTCACCTATGCTCTGGCCCCGGAGGGCTCAGACAGCACCACCACCCCTCAGAGGTTCCTGCCCATCGCTGGGTCAGGTGGTCTTTGAGCACCATATTGCCTCCCAGCACCCAGAATTTGGTGAACCTGAAGATTCCCAGAGTAACTGAGACTCTGGTTCAAACCTCCGGGACCCCCTAGAGTCCACTTCACACTGCTGTAGATGACTTGCACAGTTACAGCGTTGGGCCCAGCGCCCTGGAGCCCCCAAAGCGTTCCCATCAAGGTTTCTCAAACTTTAACGTCCATCTGAACCAACTAGGGATCTTGCTAAATGCAAATCATGAGTCGGGAGGGCTGCGGCGGGTCTCAAGAGTCCGCATCTGCAGCGAGCTCCCGGCACTGCGGCTGTGGCCCTTCGGACCACACTTTGGGTCACGAGGTCCTAGTCTAGAAGTCGGCCCTTTTATTTTTATTTTTTTCCCCATAAAGAACCAGCCAGTAAATATTTTCGGCTTGGCAGGCTGCCGATCTCTGGTCACAACTACTCAGCTCTACCAAAAGCAACCATAGCCAAAAGTAGCCATGGGCAAAATGTAAACAAAGGAGGATAGCTGTGTTCCAGTAAAACTTTAGTTACAGAAACAGGCGGTGTGCCAGCTTGTTGACCCCTCTAAGCAGCCTCAGAGATTGAGAGATCCCTCCCCTCTAGAACAGTCCATTTCATTGACATGCACAAGTAAGGTCCCATCCACCAGGAATCTCGACCCAGATAAAGGACCTCCCACTGCAGGCTAAAAATAGAACAGCTTAGCCACGGAGTGACCACCAGAGCTAAAAATAGAACAGCTTAGCCACGGAGTGACCACCAGAGCGTACACTAGGAAACAAATTCTTCAGTAGTAACATGGGGTTGTCCTTTCACAATCTCTAAGGTCCTCCTCAATTCTGAACCCTGATACTCCATAAGTAATCTTCAAAGAGAAGAGAAAAGCAATTCAAGTTATGGGTTCTTGCCTTCTGTCAAACCCACTTTTTGTTTTCCAGATGTGTGGAATGATGAGGAAAGCATGTACTTCAAAACTTGTAACATAGGGGTTCTTTCTAAGAGTTGTTCCTGAATTACTGAGCTCCTTGGAATTAAATCCAAGCGTGAGGCAGGCTACAGCCCCGGTGGCTTTAGAGAGAGTGGTGATGTTAACACAGATGGCGGTTTCAGAAGACGCGGCAGCCTCTACTTATTGGAGTCAGCTCATGTTTCCAGGGGTCTAAGCAGACTTGCCATTGGTTCTCAGTCAGTCTGGGGCAGATGGAACAGAAGCCAGCCTATGCACTTCATTTCCCAGAGCTTCAGAGTTGGTAAAGGAGTCAACCTCTCAAAAAATCCAGGCTTCCACTCAGACTGTGCATATTTCCGTGCCGCATGCTGAGAGCCCTGATGGATTTGTTTAGCAACTCTCAGCTTGCAGCAATTAGCCACAGAGATGGAGACTTCAGACCTCCCAGAAGATTTTTGCCAAACATTTCTCTCTACCTAACCCTCTTTTTCCCTGTTCAAACCCCACTCAGAAGTGCCTCAGGGACTTCCCTGGTGGCACAGTGATTACGAATCCGCCTGTCGATGCAGAGCACACGGGTTCGAGCCCTGGTCCGGGAAGATTCCACATGCCGCGGAGCAGCTAAGCCCGTGCGCCACAACTACTGAGCCTGCGCTCTAGAGCCCATGCTCCGCAACAAGAGAAGCCACCGCAATGAGAAGCCCACACACCCCTACTCAACGCAACTAGAGACAGCCTGTGCGCAGCAATGAAGATCCAATGCAGCCAAAAATAAAAATAAAGAAATTAAAAAATTTTTTTTAAAGTGCCTTAGATGGGCCCTGAAGGCTTGGTCTTTTCAGGGGCCTTAAAATCCAAAAGGGGCTATTTAGACACTAGTTACGCCGATTAAACCAGTTTTTGAGGGAAGGCAGATCACTAACTGGTAGTTAAAAATATAAAAATCTAGATACTTGTGATCCTCTCATTAAAAATAGTTCTAACAATAATGTAATGAAAGTAGCAAACAGTTATTACTAGAAACAAGGCAATCCACCTTATTGTTTCCCCCAATGGTCCCTGTCTACATGAATTTTTAATTTTTTATATAATTTTGCTGTTGGGAGAAAAAATAGGTATAAACGTTTTGGAAGGCAATTTGGCAATGTTAATCAGATGTCTGAAAGACAGTTCTCCTTTGATACAGCAACTCCATATTTAGAAACTTAACCTGAGGAGATTATTAAGAATAAAGGCATAGATTTAACTTGAAAAATGTTCCTAACAGCAAAAGACTAAAAACACCTAGATGAAGTCCAGCAGCAGGGTGTGGATCGAGTAAAATAATAAATCCTTACAATGGAATGGCATGCAGCCATCCAAAATGAAGTTCATTAATTGACAGGAAAGATATTTGTACTGTATTATTAGAGGAAAAAAAAGAAAGACAGTTACAAAATAAATATACAATAGAATTCTAGAAGAAAAAACTCCAAAATGTTAGAAGTGTTTTTTCTCTGCAAACTGGAATTTGGGGATGATATTTAATTTCTACATCTCTACCTCTGTAATTCTAATTCTTAACAAAGAGCATCTATTCCCTGTGTTATAACGTACTACAAATATTCGAATAAGTATACTTATGATCGTATACAGTTACGATTACACCACGTTCTGCTTTGGGCATTTATGTGTTATCTCTTTTCATGGAGGAAGTCTTTCCTCTGAGGCTTTAAAGGCTAAAAGCCTTTCTTTATCTCTTTGATAAAATAAGGTGGGACCAGGCTGCTGAGAAGCCAAGTGTCCTTTGGCAGATCCTTGGGGCATGGGAGTAACCTGAAGTCCTGGCTTTCCCGTGATTTCTAGAACTCACTATCTCCTTTGCTCTTGTGAAGTGCTGACTCATTGGGAACAGTAATCCTGGGGCACAATGAGGTTTTTGTTTTGATTCTATGCTATTGTCCATGGTTCTCAAAAGACCTCTGAGGAAGGGCTTATCCAGCGGTCCTTTCCTCAGTTCAAGGATCAACTTTTAACCATTTTTAATTCAGAGTCCTGCCCCCAGCAGGAATTACAGTGGTTGCTGACATTCTGTGACATGTCACACAAGGAAGAGGTACATCCCACAGTGACCCTCTCCTTCTGGTTTCAGGAAAATTGGAATTCCACAATCGATAGGCAAAAGGACAAAAGCACTCACGGAAAGCTTCCCTTCCCTGTCCTATCTTTCACAGCGTATAGTTTCTTCACATCAGAAGTTCTTTGAAATTATTAATCCTCTTCCAGGAGAATCATCTAAAAATGTGTTTGGCCAAGACCTAAAGTGTTTACACTGTGGTTACATGTATCCATTCTCCCCCAAACTCCCCTCCCATCCAGGCTGCCACATAACATTGAGCAGAGTTCCCTGTGCTGTACAGTATAGGTCCTTGTTGGTTATCCATTTTAAATATAACAGTGCGTTTACACTTTTTTTTGAAAAGTGATAATCAATCTTGTTTCAAAGTAGATTTCAGTGTCACTTACATGTCTCTCTCCCTAAGAATCACTAATTAGATGGCAAGCTCCAGTCACGCTAGAGAGGAATTAAAGTTTTGTTTAAGGCTTCTCCAGTCATACGGATGTTAGGGAAATATTTCTGTCCTGATTCTCGTTCTGATAGTGACCAAGCTTTGTCACCGCTCCTGGGATTTTTAGAGGATGACAGGCTAACAACAACAAAATCCAGAGAGTTTTACTAAAGAACTTAAACTGCCCTGGTGGGAGTATTAAAT
This sequence comes from Physeter macrocephalus, assembly GCF_002837175.3. Lineage (NCBI taxonomy): Eukaryota > Metazoa > Chordata > Mammalia > Artiodactyla > Physeteridae > Physeter > Physeter macrocephalus. The sequence continues at coordinate 2,549,307 of NC_041233.1, read as the reverse complement.
TGAGTGCTCTAGATTATCTTTCAAAAGGAGTCACCTTCACAGCTCACAATGGTGGTCTAGACGCCTGCCCACAAAGCAAGACCAAAGGGTCCATCAAGGCTCCCTCTGCTATCTTTTGATCTCCAGCCCCTAGCTGAGACGCTCATAAGAAGCACTGAATGATTTCCCTTTCTGTAGAAAAACAGCACCTGCTGAAAGAGAACAGCAGAACTTCTCCTCATTCTTGAAAACAGCTTTTCACAAAAGTATCTCAGAGAATTCCTTCTGGACTTAGGAGGATGTCTTGGTTCCCTGAAGACGTGGCCTTAAATTGAGACATTTACATTCTGCATAGCTGTGTTTCCCACAGATAACTGTCCCACTCTATTGAGCAAATATCACATATTCTTTCCATATTTCCTCAGATAGAAATGTTATAAAACTGCTGTGGACACCAAGTCAAGGATGACCAATGTTTTCCCTGCATGATCTTGGTTCTTGAAACCATTTGGTTATTATCCAACTCACTTTTCCAGGTAAGAGGCTTAATCTCTTTTAAGACTGCAAACTCATCTCAACTCGTTTTGGTTTCCACTCTTCACTAAATCTAAAAGTTTGGGTGGTAACACCCAGAATTAGTTGTAGCCTTCTAGGCTGTGAAAATTTACCAGCTCCGAAAATCTGAATGTGAACCTTGTCTTGGTAATTGATCACAGCCTCTTTGCAAAAGAGTTCTTTATTTGTAAAACGACTCTCTTCACTTGAAAGGTGAAATAAGCAAGGCAGCTACAATTACCCCGAAGCAATATGCAACAAAATGTCATATGAATGGTAACTCACTCAGCAGAAATTCTCATTTAGCTCCAAGCTATTTTAGGACTCAACATAAACACCACCAGCTCACGGGTTCTCCAGGTTACCAACCAAGTCACTGAGGTCAAATAAGTACTCTTTGCTGCTGCCCTATAGCTTTCTGCAAGTTTGGTGGTGTTAAGTATTAGCACTATAATAATAATGATAATGATAAGTAATATATATCGGTTACTGTGAGTTGGGTACTGTGCTAGAGGCTAAACATACAGCATTATACTTACTCCCAACAACAATGATCTGAGTTAGATATTATTCAGTGGGCTTAAAATTGTGCCTAAACGCTTACAGCAAGTAAATTACAAATGCTGAGATTTGGATCCAGGTCTGTGTAACTTACAACAGGGTTTCTCTCAGAGGCACTGTTGATATTTTCTGGGTTATTGTTTTGCAGGAGGTTTTCTGTGCCCTGTAGGCTGTTTAGCAGCCTCCTTGGCCTCTACCCCTAGATGCCAGTAGCAACTCCTAAGTGGGATAACCAAAGTTGTCTCCAGACATTGGCAGTGTCCTGGAGGGGGAGTGAAACTGTTCCCAAATGAGAACCTCTGCTCCAGAATTAGGGATTTGACTCCAGATCGCCCTTTTCTGAACTACTATGCAAATTTCCCTCTCCAAGGTGGATTTCTGAAGTGCTCCTCATTTGTTCTTTCCTAATTTTTTTGTTTGAAAATGTTGAGTTATAGTAACAACAGGCATGTTGTAGCAGAAATTATACAGTAACGGGATGTAATAAATCTATAGTATGAATGGTTGGTCCCTTCTTCTCCTTCCATCTATGCTCCCCTTTTTGTCCATTTCCAGTTGGATGATATGAGAGGGCCATGGCAAGCTGCCTTATTTTCCCGTGTCTTTCCTCCTCAGTCAGAATACATACTTCCTGTTGGGCTATTTGGAGATCTCCTGTCTCTCTGTGGGGTAAGAGTTTACTGGAAAGAGGATACTGAATGATAAGCGTCCAAATTTGCAGCTGGAGTCCTTGAACAAGGGACCCGGATCACTGACCTCGGCAGTGAGTCCAGCTGCACGGCCTGGCCTTTGATCAGGAAATTAAGGTGAATGTTAGAAAAGCTGACCCCACTCTTGCCTTGGGGTCTGATCGAGGGCCTGACCTGATTTTGAAGGCTTCTCTCCTTCTGTGTCAGCTACGAGGACACACTGGCAACCGCGAGTGTGTGCGAGTTGCCTGTAGCGGCTGTCCCTTCCCACCTGGGAGGTGGCACCTCCAGGCAAGTCCCTGGAAAGATGGCCCGCAGCAGCCTGCAGATGAGCGTGCCTGGCTGTCTTACTAAGTGCTTACTTCACCACACTCCTGCCACCCGGAGTCCCAGTAAGAGAAGGTCTCTCAGGGGGGAATGATGTTCCCTTCTTAACAGGGCACACGCCTGAAGTCTCAAATAAGGCGCATGAAGAATTACATCTTCCCTTTAAGCTGAGAGGCATTCTGGGGTTAGAAAGTGCTGGAGCCTAGCTGAGAGAGTAGGAAACTTTCTGCTCTAGAAGCTGATGGGAATTCTGCTCTAAGGGAGATAGTGTATCCCTTCACTGACGGCTGGGGTAGAATCCTTCCTGCCTTCAGAGAAGATTAACCAAGCACAGGTGGCATCAGACATTTTCCTGTAAGCAGGTGGTAACACTTGTACTTAATAAAAAAGAAAAAAGAAAAGAAAAAATATATATATGAACTTTTTAGAGGGAGGAAGGGGGCCCTAGGTGTCATCAATCCAGAGGGGCCATCGAGGTAATCTATTAGTCAATTTTGGGAGTGAAAGAGTCCTGCCTCCGCATTCTAGACGACTTTTGGGTGGAATCAGAAAGCCTCCGGCGGGAGGGGACCTAGGGTGCCACCCTTCCATGCCCTTCCCATCTCCAGCACTCAGCTCGGAGTACCTGGAGCTTATTTAACGCAGGGGAGCGCCCTTTTCTTTGAGCCCGTGCCCCATGCCCTGCCCAGCGGGCGCTCACCTTGTGCTGTTTCCACATGGCCCCCAGCGGCTTCACCTCGTGCTTGCCGTGCCGGCCCTCCTCCAGGCACAGATAGCACACCGGCGCTCGGCAGCTCACGCAGTACATGCTGTAGTTCTCCATTTCGTGGTCAGGGCACGTGGGGTACTTGCGGGCCGCGCCGCCCGCCGCCGCTCCGGCGCCGGGGGCACCCGGGCTCTTGCAGCTTCCGCCTGCGCTGGGGGCGCCCTGGGCGGCGCCTGGAGACGCAGAGGCGGCCTCGGCGGGCGCGCGCGGCGGCGGCACCAGGCGGTGCTTGGCGAAGGGTCCCCGGGACGGATGGCACTTGAGCTGGCAGGCCGCGCAGTAGAGCACGTCGCACTGCTCGCAGAGCGTGGCGGCCGGCTCGGGCGGGGTGCGGTCGCACAGCTGGCAGACGGCCACGGCAGCGGCTGCGGACGCGCCCTGCGCGGCCCCGCGGCCCTGCTGAGAGCGCTGCACGATGGCCTCGAGCAGTCGGTTGCGCCGGAAGCCGCGCAGGCCGCGGTGGTCCAGGGAGGCGCTGCGGTGGCACTGCGGGCACGTGATGGAGCTTGAGGAGGCCGAGGCCAGCGAAGAGCAGGCGGCGCCCCGGGCAGCGGCGGCCGAGGAGCCGGGCGGCGCGGGCACCGCGGGCAGCACGCGAACCCCGTTGGGGGACTTGAGGCTCGGGGTGTAAGAGCCGTAGCCGCTGTCCGTCTCACTGTACAAGCTCAGCTTGTCCGCGTGGTCGCCGCCGGCCGCGCTCCCGCCGCCGCCGCCGCCGCCGCCGCAGGCCGGGCCAGCCGGCGTCTCGTGGTCCGCAGGGGGCGCGGCGGCGGCGGCGCCTGCGGGCAGCCCCGAGCCCCGGGAGTGCAGGAGCGGCGGGGGCAGGTGCTGCTCGCCGTCCGGGGTCTGCACCGCGATGGTTCGGGCGCAAGGCAGGCAGACGTTGTGGGAGCATGGCAAGATGATGGGCTCCCGAAACAGCGAGCCGCACACGGGGCACTTCAGCTCCTCCTCCATCGCTGCGCCGGCGGACAGAGCGGCTCGGGGCGGAGGGTGGAACGGCCCAAGCGCCGGAGCCGGGCCGAGGACGACAAGCGCGGTTCCAGCACCGGTGAGAGGGGAGGCGGGCGCCTCACTCGGGCAGGACTGCTCCGCAAGCCGGGGGCACGCCCCTCGCTCTGTCCCGGGGCCACCGCCCACAGACGACCGCGGGCAGGAGGAAGGAGGGCGGGTCCTCACCTCCCGCCCGCGGGGCTCCTGCGCCAGCGGCTTCAACCTGCGGCCAGAGCCGGAGCTGGTCGGCTGCCCTCGCGGTGGCCTGCGAGCCGCTTTGGGGGATGAATCAGCACCAGCGCCGCCGCCGGCTGCTGCGCGCGTCTCCTCTCCACATCGGGACCGGCTGCCGGGCTGGGGCTCGCTGGTTCGCTCTCCTGTTTCAGCCCCTCGGCTGCAGTGGGCGGCTGCCCAGGGGCCCCTTTTGCCCTGGCCGGTGGCCACCGCCGGTCCGGGCGATCTGTAGGTGAGAAGGCGGGCGCGCAGGCCTCTCGGCCGCGGGGCTGGGTTCAGCACCGCGAGGCGGCGGACAGCGCCGGGGCGCCGCCGCGGGCGCCCGGGCTGCGCGCTCGCGGACCCAGGGGCCTTCCCCCGCCGGCCTCTGCGCCCGCGGCCACCTCGGCGGGCCCCGCCGGCCCGGAGACCTTCTCTCGCCTCCCTCTCCGGCCGCCGCCGACGCGGGCCGAACGCGCCCCGGGGCCTTCCGTCCGCGGCCAGGACGGCCCCGCTGCTCCGGTTCGCCGCTGCTGCTCCTGCGGCGCCTCTGACCTTGGCCGCGGGCGCGGCAGCCCGCGGGGGGAGGGCGAGCGCCCGGCTGGCTCGGGAATGCCCTCCGGTGTCCACGCCGCCGCCGCCTCCTGCGGGCGCCGCGCGCCGGGGAGTTGGAATTTCCAGGGCCGAGAGTAGCGGTCGGGAGGGGGGAAGGAGGAGCGAGGCGGAGCCCGCTCGGCGAATGAGGGCTCGCCTCTCGCTGCTAGGGCAGTCTTGGGGCAATTTTAAGGGTTCTCAGAGAGGACCGCTGTTAACAACAAGCTCTTTTTTGGATGGGGAGCGCATCTTGAATTAGCACGGCGACCTGCCCCGTCCACTGCCTTGCCCCCGCCTACCACCATACAAGGGGAAACAGCAGGGCCCTAGAGAGCCGGTTGTTTACAGATGGAGAGGTAGCACGGTTGACCGTCGCTCCAAAAAATGCAAGCCACAAAATGTCGGACAGGCTGAAGTCAAAGGGTGAGGTTTTATGTGTGGGTCGAAGCACAAGCCATCTCGTCTCTTCAGTCGAGAGTGCCCCTCCGCGATCCGTGTCAGTCGTCTCTGCGGAGGGAGGACACGACACGGGGTTTATAAAATGGGGCTTCCCGAAAACGGGCCACTTTAGGCCCGTTGGCCCTCGGGGCAGATTCCCCGGGACCCAGGCCTGCCCGGCCGCGGATGGGGCAACGTGAGGCCGGCGGGAAGGCAGCGAGCGGGGGTGTGCGTTTTATGAATGAAAAAGATCTCCACATTCCGCCACGCCAGCCACGAGGAGAGCCTCCCACCCGCGGCCCCGGCAGCTTGGTGTGCGGGGAAGGATGGGTGGGGAGGCCGCGCGCGCCCAGGGAAGCGCTCGCAGCTCAGCCGGCTCTGCCTACGGACGCGGCACGCCGGCGCGAGACAGACTCAGGTTAGGCAATCGCTTGCTTAAAAACCACTGGGATACTGAAGTCACGCCTCTCTCTGTTCTCGGGCTCCCAGGCTCTCAAACAAAGGCCGGGGAGGCGCCGCAGCGCCGAGCGCGGAGCCGAAGCCCTGGGCAGGCCCGGTGCCTGGAGACGGGGCCGCGTGCAGGGGGACCCCCCCGGGGGAGAGGCGTGCTGACGCGGCCCTGACAGAACTCTGCGAGTCAGGATCCCGGGTGGGAATCTCAGCTCCTTTACTAACCAGTCCCCCCCACCCTGAGCGGTCCGACTACGCTTTCCTAGTCTCTGATCCTGCATCTGTCAGCCAGGGTTGCAGTGATACTTCTGTGTTGAGAACTCAACGAGGTCGTCGTACGTAAACACAGATTGCATACCCGACTTGCTGCTCTAAAATCCTGGGACGCTTCAGTTAGCTTTGCCCACTGTTGGGCAGCTTGTTTCCAGTTTGTCTTGAAGTTGAAGAGCAGGCCAGCCGCGTGCCAGATAGAGCAACACAGAGTTAAAAGAACTGACCGGACTTCTCGTCACCTGCAGGGAGCTTAGGACAATGATGTAACCAGGCGTCAGTATCCCCAGGTGGAGGATGGTGACAACCCCGTCCTAATCTGCCTCCTATAGATAAAGCCACAATGTGCTGCATCCTGCCTGCAGTGCTTTGATAAGCCTTCAAGAGAGTTGCTATAGCGTTGCTACACTGCTGAGGGGGGCCGGGGGCGGGGGTGGGGGGACACATGGGTGTAGGTAGGTATGTGATTGAAACATTCACAAATGCACTTCTTGTGATGCTAGCAGTGTCATCACTCATCACCCCAGCCCAACTCAGCCTTCCTGGTGACTACAAAGATAATAATAACCTCTTATGGTTCTAGTGTGAACAGACATGCCTCACTCCCCACCCCAACCAGGGGTCATGTGTCTGAGAGACCTCCTCTGATTTGTCATTTTCAGACTGCTTGTGGGGGGTGAGGGTGGGGGAAGGGCTCCTGGAGGGGTATGGAAATACCCCTGTACAGAAGGACCGACAATTCCAGCAACTCTGTCACTCAGACTGAGCATGATTTTGTCTCCCATGGGGAGGAAGCTCATCTAATACTTCAGAATTCTCCACCTATGCCTTTCCCACCTGCCCCCATCCCATCCCCCCCCAGTCCCATCCCCCTAAATCATCCCCAATCCCCCTAAATCAGCTTAACCTTGTACCGCACTGTTGCTAAGGCATTGCTCACTGGGGGGATTGGCATCCTTCAGCTGCTGTGTAGGAGCTGAGGTTACACAGCAATTCCAAGAGTTCACCATAGCCATAATCACTAACAGTTGTCAACATCGTCTATAAAATGTCCTCTTTCTGTCCCAACTGAGTCAGGTACCATATGTGTACATAAAAGCAGTCTTACTTCTCTGATCCTCAGTTTTTTTCTATTATAAAATTTAAGGGTAGAATTCACTGAACCTTAAATTTTCTTTTAGTTCTAAAAGTCTCTGCATATTAGTTGTTAAGAATGATATAACCTCCTTAATAAAAATGACTCTCACAAAGAAATTTGATCCCAAGATTGAACGGCATATCCATTTTTTCAAGTCATTAGTATTTTATTAAAGTCTGGGCCTCATGCAGATGGTGAGGCAAGTAATAATACTTCCATTGTAGGACTTGACAGTGTGTCCTCGTCTGTTCAGGCTGCTATAACAAAAATGTCATTGACCGGGTGGCTTAAACAACTGAATTTCCTTCTTGCAGTTCTAGAGGCTGAGAAGTCTATGATCAAGGCACTGGAAGGTCTGGTGTCTGGTGAGAACACACTTCCTCGATGCCAGACAGCTGCCTTCTTTATGTATCCTCATATGGAGAGAGGGAGGGCAGAGCAAGCTCTCCTGTCTCTCCTTACAAGGGCACTAATCCCACTCACAAGGGAGCCACCCTCATGACCTAAGGACCTCCCAAAGGCCCCCCTTCCTAATATATTACATTGATGGTTAGGATTTCTATATATGAATTTTGGAGGATGCAGACATTCAGTCCACAGCACAGTGTGAAATTATATTCTTGTATATAAATAAATTTCACAGTGTGAAATTATATTCTTGTATATAATCTCATTTAATCCTCACAACAATTCTGGAAGATCACCACATTTTCTTAACTTTATGATGTACATATTTTTACATTTTAATGTTGCTGAAATCGGGACATATACTACAATTGACACATACTTCTCTCTCCATGCTTACCTTGAAAATTTCTTATTAAATTGTTAATGCAGCTTCCAGTCACTTAGAATCATGGAAATATTTTATTATTTCCAATTTACAGACAAGAAAACTGAGATGAGGAAGCTCGAGATCTTACAACTTTTAATGGTGGATCTAGAACTGGTCTGACTTCAAGCTCAAAACATTTTCCTTTAAACCACAGTTGCTAATGAGGACTTCCCTCACAGTTACTGGTGGACAGTCTAGGGGAGCTCAGGAATGCAGAAGTCCGTGCTGCCTTTCTGTAACAGGGAAGAACAAAATCTGACTCCATGTTGGCTCTGTTCCTTTTACTTTAACCTTTGCTCTTCATTGCTTTTTGTTACTATAATCACTAAAAGGATATTGGCTATAGCTATTGGCATACATAATGGCCTGCCTCAGGGAACCCTGCCCCTCCACCTGAATGTTAAACTAAAGTGCCTCTGTTCAGCTCACAGGGGGACAATCAGACCCTGTCCACCTGTGGATGCCTGCAGGAAAGAAGAAATTAACATATCCCCTCCCCGAGGGTGGCCATTCCAGGAGATATTTTGCAAGACTAATGGCCTTTTTACTTTACTTCCTCACTTCATCCCCCTCTCTGTTCTATAAAAGAAACTGGCATCCAGACTCCAGTGAGATGGTTCTTTTGAGACACTAGTCTGCCATCTTCTCAGTCTGCCAGCTTTCCGAATAAAGTCGTATTCCTTGCCTCAGCACCTCATCTCCGATTATTGGCCCGTCATGCGGCCAGCAGAGCGAGCTTGGATTCGGTAACATTTCCTCACCCAGGGCCACTGAGCATGCAATTCTCTGCCTTCCCAGGCTCCCCCACCCTCCAGGTTAGGTGCACCTCTAATAAGCTCCTGGAAGTACCCTGTGTTATTCCTCTGTAGCCCTATCATTGACTGCTATCTTTGTTTACGTATCTCTCTCCTTTAGACAAGAAGCTCCTCAAGGACTGGGATCGTGTCTATCTTGTTTCCGGGTGTATTTCCTCTGCCATTGTCTGGCTCTGACTAAGTTACCCATTTTTGTGGACCAACTGCCTGGTTGTCCGTTCAAGAATATCCATCCCCATAAACTTCCTTGAAAAATTCTGGTGGAGTAATTTTTTTTTTCCTGTAGAAGATGTCAACAGATCCACAGGGAAATTTTCTCTGTTTAATTCTGAGGTTCAAATATGTTATTTAGTTTTTGCTCTTTGGGGTGTGTGTGTGTGTGCGCGCACACGCACACACACCCCTGCACGTCTTCTCTTAACATCCTTTATTTATTCTTTTTTTTTTGATTTAATTTTATTTATTTTTGTCTGTGTTGGGTCTTTTTTGCTGTGCGCAGGCTTTCTCTAGTTGCAGTGAGTTGGGGCTACTCTTCATTGCGGTGCGTGGGCTTCTCATTGCGGTGGCTTCTCTTGTTGCAGAGCATGGGCTCTAGTGGTGCGGGCTTCAGTAGTTGTGGCACACGGGCTCAGTAGTTGTGGCTCGTGGGCTTAGTTGTTCCGCGGCATGTGAGATCTTCCTGGACCAGGGATCGAACCCACGTCCCCTGCATTGGCCGGCAGATTCTTATCCACTGCACCACCAGGGAAGTCCCTTTTATTTATTCTTGATCTTCTTACTGTTTAACCTGATTATTCCTACTTGGTTCTTTCCTCCTTGATCACCTCCATCTCTATTCTGAACTACTTACAGATCTCAGAAAGGTGGCCCTATATTTAATTTCTAGTGTCATCCCAGTTACTCCATTTTCCATTGCCTTTTTTCTCTTAAAAGGGAAGCATTTGGACACATCTGAACAACACATTAATAATTAAAATTCTGTGATGCACTGTCATCAAGGCAGAGAAAAACACTGTGTCATGAGTTACTTTATGCTCTAGCATGCTTTTTATGCTTAAAGTCCCAGAAACACTCAAGATGTAAGATGTTACCTCTCCTCAAAAAGCACAAAGAAGTTAAGCAATTTACTCTGGGCAACACAGCAAGTTACAAGTAAAACAATCAATCTACTTTGCCCTTTGAATTTTAAGTGTAAAATAGAATGGAATTTAAAACTTTATCAGCTAAAAATAGATGCTGTAATCTCAAGCGTAAGAATCCCTGAAACACATTTTTAAATGAAACTTATGACATTTTTCTTTTGAGTTACCTTTTATTTGTTTATTTGTTTGTTTTTTACAGTGGAAGAGGAGTCAGGAAATTTAATAATAAAAATCTACAGCCCAAGAACCATATGGTCTAAAATAATTAGCATTTAACTAGAAGAAAGCAGCCACATCTACCTCTATGCACAGCACACCGCTTCTTTATGGCCAAGTTAATGAGGAACAATTATCACTAGCAACACAAAGCATCCTCTCCAGGGTGTACAACTGGCTTCTTTTCTGGAAGATAGATTCTATAGAGGAAACTTAAAATCCAGCCATTTTCCCCTTCAGACATCCTTGACTGGTGCTTAACAGTTTCCTCTGTTAACTTTTTAGATGCCAAATAATGACTGTCTCTGTGTCTCTCCCTGCCCCCTCCAATTCTAGACTTTTCTTCTCTATAAATCAGGAGACCTGTTCTTGGAAAGCCTGCCCCTCTCTCACTGCATCCTTTGCAAGCAAAAGGTTTAGAATAAAATCTCAGAAGAAGCAAATTGATTCCAATTTACAGGACTCTATATATCTAGGGTATCTTTATAATGCGTGGAAACTAATATTATTACCACAAAAGCAGTTTGGGCTTCAAATATTTCCTTATGGTTACACATTTCAGCCATGAAAATTGTAACAGTGCTTTCCATTTTCATGGCACCTTTTCCTATATATTCTCTAATCTGATCCTCACAGCAACACAGACTGGACTGGGAGATGGTAAAACTGAAGGAGGGGCCCAACCCCCATAGTAGGGTCTCACCAGCCGTGCTACTACAACTTGATCCCAAACCTAGGCACGATTGTTTAGTTCAAGGGTAGTACCGGACCAGACTAGGCCAATCAGAGAATCTTTTCTTCCTGAAATGTAAAACTGAAATCCAGAGAGAGAATCTGGATGGGCCTCTAACACCCAAGTTAAGGAGCATTGTGGTCCTAGAAAAAGCGATAGAAACCGAGAGTGAAGAATAAAGCAGAAATGCAGAGACAGCAAAGAGAGAGGGCCTCTGAGGGTCCCACATCCTTGCACGCTTCTGAGACCCAGCTATACTCATGCCCTTGGGTTCCATAAAACACCCCTCTACCCTAATGATATTATGATACCGTATTTTCCTTTCAGAAAAGTTAGGGGTTCCGAAAGGAGTTCAGAAACAAAAGATTGGGTTGACCCATGTGCCTATTCAAAGGACTGAGGTAATGCCCTTGTTTAATTGGATACTTCAGTCACCTCTTTTGGGGTGTTGAAATTGTTCTGCTCTCATTCTATTGGATTCTGGCCTTGACTATTCATTGGTTTTGCTCTTTTCATTCCTGCATGCTGTTTTCTTCCCACGGCTTGACCTTTCCAGTCTGCTAAGCTTCCGCTCCCCCTTTGCCCTCACCCTGACTACCACTGTACTGGGCCATTGCTTTCCCTTTGGGGGGCCCCCAGCTTCCTCTCCCTGACCATGACAGGAGCCATGGCTCCGTGATGTTATTTCTCTCTCCACTTGATATTCTGAGACTGAAAATCAATGGGATGTGAGAGTGTACTTGGTGGTAACTGTAAGTCCAATAGCCTTCCATAGTGAGACAGAGGGCAGACCCTTAGGTTGGTAAATGGTAAAGTGCTGTGCGTGGATTAATAAGTTGGTTACTTTGTGGGAATAAGAGAGATCAGAAGAAGTTGTGGAATATTGTGGGGAAGTGATTTCAAACTCTGATAACTTTATTCACCCAACGTCTCTGCAAGGACACACCACCAAGGAGAAGGAACTCATAAGCCTCCAGGAAGGGCTGCTTCCCTATGGCAGAGTGCTGAAGACCAGCCAGAACAATATTGCTGTACAACTCACTCGGCCAAAGCATTACTTTTGTCAGGGAAGTCACTACACACTTAAGTAGACAATAGCTTCCTAACATTAGTCATATATGACTTAGTTCTACCAAAGAATCCCTCACGTTTTGGTAGAAGTTTGACAAACCTCCTGGGGTCTGAGGCAGCGTAGAGATTAGGAGTGTGGGTGTTGGAGCTGGACTGGATGGGCTGGAATCACGGCTCTAGCCGGGGTAACTTTGGCAAGATGCCTAACCTCTCAGAGACTTGTACTCCTCAGCTGTAAAATGGAAATAATAACAGTATGTGCCTTAAAGAGTTGGGACAACTTAGTGGAATACATATAAAACACTAAGAAAAGTTGGCAACGCTAAGTGCTCAACAAACATGACATATTACTACTCTACTACTTTTCTGCCGCCCAACAAATGTCATATGGTTGATTCTCAATAAATATTCATGAATAAATGAACTGCAAGTAGACGATTTTGGCTGGAGTCTAGGATTGTATTTGGGGATAGTGCGAAAAGGGAGCCACATATCCTGCAGGAGCTAGAGGAGGAGATGGGAGCGCTGTCAGAACCAATCTGTCAGGAAATGAGTGTAGTTCCTGGGTAAAATACAGCCTCTGCTCCAGAGGAGCCTAATACCTAAGGCAGATGTCACAGTCAGGGCAAAGAGAACATAGAAGTAGTAAGCTTGCTAAAAATAAACAACAAGGGTTTCTTAAAATACAAAAGAAACAAGGAGAGACTTTTAAGTATTTACACTATTCATAGGTTAAGGGTTGAGCGTTGATTTTAAAACTTTTAGTGAAACAATGCTAAATAAAGAAATTGTGACCAACTTTTATACTTGTCCATCTTTTATATACATGGAACTAGATAGTATTTCAAGACACTCATCAAAATAGTCTCAATAATTTTTTCTTCAGTCATTTCTCTTTATCTCCAGGTCCTCTGATTGAAACTCTGTACCCACTGCCAAGGGATGATTCTCATAGTAGAACCAGAGAGTAAGAAGAGTCAGGTCCTGGCCTGTGACTCCCAAATAAGGTTTTTGAACTCAGGGCAAAGACGATATTTTAAGAGGAAAAAAATTAAATTTCAGATTTTGAATATAAAAAAAAATTTCTGAGTTCTAAATAATGCAGGACACATACTCTATGTCATAAATAATAGTTTTAGAAGACTACAAGATCGGTTAGTTTTTCCCACCTCAGGATAAAACAAAAACCAATCCAAAAAAACCACCCCTTAGGGGAGGAGAGGACAGTGTTAGAAGGAGAGCTGAGATACTGGCTTGTCACCAGCAGGGCGCCACAGATCCCTGCCCTCATACTGGCCCTGCAGGAAGGGATAAGGGATCACAGGCACTTCATACGTGTCAGGGGACCTGAGAGCAGCGCGAGTCAGCGTGTTGATTCCTGGGAGAAGACAGAACGCTGCAAGCTTCGCAGAGGGCCTGGTGGGTGAAAAGGCAGTGGAGCTGAAATGTGTCTAGACAGACAGGCCAAGGCAGCCCAGCTGGGTCCTGCACTCCCCGCAAGTGCTCCAGAGGCACTAGAATGTTTTTTTCGTGTGTGGCTTATTGCAGCTCACGTCCACCCCAGAACACTGGCAAAGCTAAAGCGACCCAGTAGGCAGAATCAACAAGAACCGTACGACCAGAAGCCAAGCTGGAAATCTGCTGTCTCAGCAGATGGCAGTGTGTGTGTGAGGATGACAGTCACGTGAGACTAGTTGCTTAGTGCCTCGGTGCAGACACACACTCTCATGATGGAAAGCCCTCCAGGACTCCAGTTTACCCCAGGGAGGAGAGGAGGTGGGGGACGGTGTCTGCCTGGAAATGACTGCGAGAACACCTAATAGACAGACAACAAATTTCCATCGCCAGCAGAACCGTGGCTGAAATAAAAACTGAATTCACTCAGAGAGACTCTAAAACTTCTTGAGTTTTCTAAATGCTCACCCTCCTCTCTCTCCAACTCGAGCTAAGAGTTTGATCAAAGACTTGAGTCCTTTGGACATGTGCTTTGCGTCTGGCTGAACATCTACTCTGAACTTCTGACTTGCCCAAAGGGGTCAAATCCTGGTGCTACTATGGCTGGACTACTCTTTTCATCCTCGTCCACTCCATCTTCATGTGAACGAGCTTGACAAAGAGTCTAGAAGCAGGTGATGTGGCCCTAAGAGCTGTGGGATAAATTCAAATGATCTAACATACAGGTAATTGAGTTATGGGAGGAAGAGAGAGAGAGAAAACAGGACAGAGTGTGATAACTTAAAGGTATATATTGTAAAACCTAGGGAAATCATTAAAAATAAAATAAAGTGGAATAACTAAGTCAATAGTGGAGGTCAATGGAATTATTTTTAAAATTCTCAATTCAGAAGACAGTGAAAGAGGAAAAAGGATTAAAGAGAAGATGTGATAAATAAAAAACAAGTAGAAAGATGGTAGATTTAACCCCAGTCATATTAACAATTATATTAAATGTCAATGTTCTAATCACTTCAGTTAAAAAGCAAAGATTGTCAGATTGGATTTGATTTTTTATTTATTTATTTTTCAAATTTATTTATTTATTTTTGGCTGCATTTGGTCTTCATTGCTGTGCCTGGGCTTTCTCTAGTTGCGGCGAGCTCTAGGCACATGGGCTTCAGTGGTTGTGGCTCACGGGCTTAGTTGCTCCATGGCACGTGGGATCTTCCTGGACCAAGGCTCAAACCCGTGTCCCCTTCATTGGCAGGTGGATTCTTAACCACTACACCACCAGGGAAGTCCTAGATTGGATTTTAAAATGCAAGAAATTTACTTTAAATTTAAAGACACACAAATAGGTGAAAATGTAAAATTATGTAAAAAGATATTCTGTGTTAATACTTATCAAAAGAAAGCTAGAGGGACTATAAATTCAAAGTACATTCAAAATGAGAAATGTTGGCAGAAATAAAGAGGAATATTATATAATTGGAAAGGGGTACTTTTTTATTTTGGCCACACCTTGTGGCATGGGGGATCTTAGTTCCTCAACCAGGGATCGAACCTGTGCCCCCTGCATTGGGAGCATGGAGTCTTAACCACTGGACCACCAGGGAAGTCCCAGAAAGGGGTAAATTTAAGAAAACATAACAATCCTAAATGTGTATGCAGAGTGTATTAACAGAGCTTTGAAATATATAAAGAAAAAAATGGAAAGCATTGAAAAAGTCAAGTCTATAATTATAGTTGGAAGCTTCAACACTTCCCTCCAATGGATAAGGCAAATAGACAAAAAAATCAGAGATGCTGTATAAGACCTGAACAACATCAGTAACCAACTTGATCTAATTGACAGTTATAGAACATTCCATCCAACATCAGTAGAATACACAGTCTTTTCAATTGCACATAAAACATTTACTAAAGTAGTCCATACTGTGGGCTACAAACAAACAAACAAACAAACAAAAACAAAAAAACCCTCGATAAATTTAAAAGGATTCTCATCATTAAAACTATGTCTTCTGACCACAATGAAAGAGCAAAGCATAACCAAAGTAAGCATAAGAAAGGAAATAATGAAGATCAGGGCAGAAATCAGTGAAATAGAAAACAGAAAAATGACAGAGGAAATTAATAAATCCAAAAGTTGGTTCTTTAAAAATCAATAAAGTTGATAAACTCCTAGCAAAACTAATCAGCAAAAAAAGAGAAGAAACAAATTACCAATATCCGGAATTAGAGAGGGGACATCACTCTAGAGCCCTAGTCACTAAAAAATAAAAAATAATAAGATTATTATGAGCAATTTTATGCCAGTAAATTTTATAACTTAGATGAAATGGATTAATTCTTTAAAAGACACAAGCTACTCAAGAAGAAATAGATAAGCTGATTAGTCCTTTATCTGTTAAATAAAATGAACTCATAGTTAAAAACCTTCTCACAAAGACTACTCCAGGCCCAGGTGGCTTCACTGGTAAATTCCACCAAAAATTTAAGAAATTTTACCAAAAATTTAAAAAATAATAGCAATTTTGGGGAATTCCCTGGCGGTCCAGTGGTGAGGACTCCACGCTTTCACTGCTGCGGGCCTGAGTTCGATCCCTGGTCAGGGAGCTAAGATTCTGCAAGCCATGTGGTACAGCCAAAAATAAAATAAAATAAAATAAAAAGAGTTCAAATAGGGATATGGACCTTTAAAAAATAGCTATTTTACATAAGCTTTTCCAGAAAATATGAGAAAGCAATACTTTTCAACTTGTATTACCAGCATTACCTTGATGCCAAAACAAGGCAAAGATCTTACAAGAAAAGAAAGCTACAGACCAATGTCCCTTATGAAAACAGCAGCCAAAATCCGTAACAAAATTTTAACAACTCAAATCCTTCAATACATAAAAAGGATAGTACTTCATGACCAAGTGGGGTTTTTCCCAAAAATGCAAGTCTGTTTCAGCATTAGAAAATTAATTAATATAATTCAGTCTATTGATACACTAAAAAAGAAAAAAAAATACCTATGATATGATCATGTCAATAGACGAAAAAATAGCATGAGACAAAATTTAAGACTGATTCTTATTAAAAATTCTGCACAGACTAAGAATAGCAGGAACTTCCTTAACCTGATAAAGAGCATTTACTGAAAACCTATAGCTAACAGCATACTTAATGGTGGAAAACTGAATGCTTTCCCCTTAAGCTCAAGAACACTGCAAGGAATGCCTTCTACTACTTCTATTCAATATTTTGCTTGTGGTTCCAGTCAGTGCAATAAGTCAGGGAAAAGAAATTAAAGTCCTACAGATTAGAAAGGAAAAAGTAAAACCGTATTTGCATGTGACATAATTTTCAGCATAGAAAATCCCAGAGAATTTACCAAAAAGGTACTAGAACTAATAAGTGGGTTTAGCAATGTTGAAAAGGTCAAGATTACAAAAATTAATTGTATTTATATATGCTAACAATGAATAATTGGACATAAAAGTTTAAATACCATTGTATAAGCATCAACAAATTAAATATTTAGGGAAAATATTAGCAAAATATGTGTAAGGCCTACGCACGGAAACATCTAAAACGTTGTTATCGGGAATTAAGGAAGACCTAAATAAATGGAGAGATATGCTGTGTTCATGGATTGGAAAACTCAATATTGTTAGGGTTTAATTTCTACCCAAATTAGTCCATAGGTTCAGTGCAATTCCAATAAAAATCCGTGAAGGTTTTTTTCATAGAAATTGACAAGCTGACTCTAAAATTTACATAGAAATGCAAAGGATCTAGAATAGCCAAAAGGATTTTAGAAAATATATATATATGGACAAATAGAACAGAATAGATTCACACATACATGGTCAATTGATTTTTTTTACAAACATGCAAAGGCAGTTCATGGAGAAAGGACACTCTTACTAAGTGATTCTGGAACAACTGGATATTCATAAGCAAAAACCAAGCCCTTACCATTACCATGCATCATATACAATACATTAATTTCAAATTGATCATAAACTTAAATATAAGAGCTACTGTGATAAAACTATTAGAAGAAAAGCTCTGTGACCTTTACTTAGGCAAAGCTTTTAAGATATCACAGAAAAGGCACAAACCATTTAAAATGTTGATAAATTGGGCTTCTTTGAAATTAAAATTTTCTGCCCTTCAAATGACACTGTTAAGGAAATGAAAAGACAAGCCACAGACTGGAAGAAAATATTTGCAAAATGCATAGCTGATAGAGGACTTGTATCCAGAACATTAAAATATATATATATGGGTGAATGATTTGCACAGACCCTTTACCCAGGAACATACACAGATGGCAAATAAGCACATGAAAAGAAGCTTCACAACATTAGTCATTAGGGAAATACAAAGTAAAATCTAATGGGGCTTCCCTGGTGGCGCAGTGGTTGAGAGTCCGCCTGCCGATGCAGGGGGCGCAGGTTCGTGCCCCGGTCCGGGAAGATCCCACATGCCGCGGAGCGGCTGGGCCCGTGAGCCATGGCCACTGAGCCTGCGCGTCCGGAGCCTGTGTTCCGCAACGGGAGAGGCCACAGCAGTGAGAGGCCCGCGTACCGCAAAACAAACAAACAAACAAAAAAACTGATCTGCAGTCAGCCCTCCGTCACCCAGCTCCATCCTCCCTTCTCTAGTCCAGGCCGCCGTCGTCTTTCCCCTGGGCTCCTCCAGTACCTTCCTAGCTGATCTCATTTAGTTTACTCTTGCCTTCCTCCTCCCATCACTATTCAGTAGCCATAGTGACTTAAAGCACACACACTCTCACGCTGTTAGCACCCTTACCACGGCTGGAAATCATTCTGGTGCCTCCCCTGCTCTTGTGATAAATTTCAGCTTCCCAGGAGGGCCTCACCCCTGTGACGACAGAGACCCCACTGACTCCCATTTCATCTTGTGTCCTTCACCCCTTCCTGCCCCGGTCCGGGAAGATCGCACATGCCGCGGAGCGGCTGGGCCCGTGAGCCATGGCCGCTGAGCCTGCGCGTCCGGAGCACAGGCTCCGCAACGGGAGAGGCCACAGCAGTGAGAGGCCCGCGTACCGCAAAAAAAACAAAAAACAAACAAACAAAAAAACTGATCTGCAGTCAGCCCTCCGTCACCCAGCGCCATCCTCCCTTCTCTAGTCCAGGCCGCCGTCGTCTTTCCCCTGGGCTCCTCCAGTACCTTCCTAGCTGATCTCATTTAGTTTACTCTTGCCTTCCTCCTCCCATCACTATTCAGTAGCCATAGTGACTTAAAGCCCACACACTCTCACGCTGTTAGCACCCTTACCACGGCTGGAAATCATTCTGGTGCCTCCCCTGCTCTTGTGATAAATTTCAGCTTCCCAGGAGGGCCTCACCCCTGTGAAGACAGAGACCCCACTGACTCCCATTTCATCTTGTGTCCTTCACCCCTTCCCTCCCCGGCCCCTGCCCCACTGGCCTCCTTGCAGCTCCCAGGACCCTGCAAGCCCTTCCTACCTCCTGCCCTGCAAGGAGGGAGCCCCTGCTGGGAATTTCCTCCACTGCCATCTGCTCCTGGAGAACCTTCTCTGACCAGCCTCTACTTTATTTATCCTGGGTTTGTTTTGGGGGTTTTTGGTTTGCTTTGTTTTGTTTTTCATTAAAGAACTTTTCACAATCTGCAATTCTCTTGCTTTCTGTTTATTGACTTTTCTGTGGTTTGCCTCCTGGGTGAAAGTATGGTCTGGAGAGCAGAGACCACGCCTGCCTTGTTTACTGTTCTCTCTGCAGAGCCTAGCACAGTGTGTGGTACATAGTAGGTCCTAAATGACATTTGTTATTTTATTTATTTATATTAATTTTTATTGGGGTAGAGTTGCTTTACAACGTTGTGTTAGTTTCTGCTGTACAGCAAAGTGAATCGGCTATATGTATACATATATCTTCTCTTTTTTGGATTTCCTTCCTATTTAGGTAACCACAGCGCTGAGCAGAGTTGAGTGGAGTTTCCTGTGCCATACAGTAGGTTCTCATTTGTTATCTATTTTATACATAGTATCAGTAGTGTATATATGTCAATCCCCATCTCCCAATTCATCTCAGCCCCCCTTCCCCCCCCCTTTTTTTTAAAAATTACCTTTATTCAAGTCAGTTTGTGTGTGTGTGTGTGTGTGTGTGTGTGTGTGTGTGTGTGGTACGCGGGCCTCTCACTGTTGTGGCCTC
>NC_041233.1:2521048-2526690 GCF_002837175.3 Physeter macrocephalus | reverse complement strand
ACGCGGGCCTCTCACTGTTGTGGCCTCTCCCGCTGCGGAGCACAGGCTCCGGACGCGCAGGCTCAGCGGCCATGGCTCACGGCCCCAGCCACTCCGCGGCATGTGGGATCTTCCCGGACCGGGGCACGAACCCGCGTCCCCTGCATCAGCAGGTGGATTCTCAACCACTGTGCCACCAGGGAAGCCCCCCCCTTCCCCTTTGACATTAGTTATTGACAGAGGCCGGCATTACCACAGATAAGTAGGCAGGTTGAAGTGCTGGCCCTGGGGTCTTTCTCAGGGCGTGTGTCATCTACATTCTTGAACACAAGGGGGAGGCTGGGGCATGGTCTGGGAGGAAGGAAAGCCTCATACAGGCAAGCACCAGGGCTGTGCACGTGCCCAGCCTTCAGGGGGGCACGGTGTCCTCCCGAGCCCGCAGATGGGTCCCCTGCACCAGGTCGTGCTTTCCGGCTGTGGAGATGGCGCAGAGGCTGAGTTACCCAGGCAGCCTGCAGACTCACACATGGCGGAGATTAGAGCAGAGCCCCGCGGGGCCCACTAAGCAGCTTAACCCCCCAAATCTGCCTCTGCTGTTTGCCAGACATTCCAGTACATTCCGCTCACCCTTCTCTCCGGCCTCCAGCAGAGGCAAACTCACAAAGACCTCTTTCACCATACACACATGCATTGTGTGTACCAGCTTTTTCAGCAAGACCTAGAACTGGCTGTATTTCAAAGACGAAGGGATTCTGGTATTTATAGCTTTAGTGAGGGGTTGGGGCCTTTTGGCTGGAAAAGCACAAGTAAACTTCAGCTCTCGGAGTTCAGTTCTCTATGAGGTTACTGCAGAAAAAGTGCAGTGTAAGAGCAGTGCTGACTGCAAGCCTTGCAGAAAAGGTTATAACTTGTTCCCTGTGGTCAGCACACAGCTCCTTCCCCAAGACACACTGCGAGGACATTCTCAGGATTCATGCTTGGTGCTTCTCATTTCCAAGGAAAGGGACAAATTCCTGTTAAGCGGAAGAGTCTGTTGCCCAAAACCAAGAGTGGAATTTGTGCATTTACCACTGTCTTCCTCCTTTCTCCCTTAAGAAAAATTTTATCACTGTTGCTTTTGATTTTAAGGTTCCTTCTTCGTCGTGAAAGAATTCGGACCTGAAGTCATAGGTGAGAATCAGATGTATTTAGAGAGGAAGCACACTCCACAGACAGAGTGTGGGCTGTCTCAGAAGGCAACAAGCAAGAGGCCTCAAAATATGGCCAGCTGAGTTTTTATGGGCTGGGTAATTTCACAGGCTAATGAGTGGGAGGGTTATTCCAACTATATTGGGGAAGGGGCGGGGATTTGCAGGAATTGGGCCAACCACCTGCACTTTTTTTTGTTTTTTTTTTTGTTTGTTTTGCGGTACGCGGGCCTCTCACTGTTGCGGCCTCTCCCGTTGCGGAGCACAGGCTCCGGACGCGCAGGCTCAGCGGCCATGGCTCATGGGCCCAGCCGCTCCGCGGCACGTGGGATCTTCCCGGACCGGGGCACGAACCCGCGTCCTCTGCATTGGCAGGCGGACTCTTAACCACTGCGCCACCAGGGAAGCCCCCTAATGTCTTAAGATTCCTTCTTTTATCATTTTCTTTCTGTTTAGAGAATCTCCTTTAACCATTCTTTTAGGGGAGATCTGCTGGTGACAAATTCTCTCAGTTTTCCTTCATCTCAAAATGTCTTGATTTCTCCTTCATTCTTGAAATATATTTTCACTGGACGTAGGATTCTAGGTTGAAAGTTCTTTTATTTCAGTTCTTAAAAATATTGTGCCTCTCCTTTACTCCATGGTTTCTGATGAGAAATCCTATGCGTTTGGGTTGTTTTTCCCTTAAGGTAAAGTCCTATTTTTCTTATGCTCCGGGGCACGAACCCGGTTCCCCTGCACCGGCAGGCGGACTCTCAACCACTGCACCACCAGGGAAGCCCTCTTATGCTGTTTTTAAGACTTCCCTTTGTCTTTAGTTTTCAGAAGTTTGCCATGATGTGTCTTGGTGTGGATTACTTTGGGTTTAGGCTGTTTGGTGTTAGCTTAGCTTCTTGAATCTGCAGGCTTATGTCTTTTGCCAGATTTGAGCTGTTTTCAGCCATTATTTGTTCCAGTAGTTTTTCAACCCTGTTGGTCTCCTCTCCTTTCTGATGACACACACATTAGATCTTTTGTTATTAGTCCCACAGGGCCTTTTGGCTCTATTCTTTTTTTTTTTTTTTCAGGTCAGATAATTTCTGTTAGTCTATCTTCCAGTTCACTGATTCTTTCCTCTGTCCCCTCCATCCTTCCGGTGAGCCCGTCCACTGAGGTTTTTATTTTGGTCATTGTATTTTTCACTTCTAAAATTTCCATTTGGTTCTTCTCTGCATCTTGTATTCTTTGCTGAGACTTTCCATTTGTTTCAAACTTGTTTGTAATTGCTTACTGAAGCATCTTTATAACTGCTTAAAAAAAATCTTTGTCATGTAATTCTAACACCTCTACTTCTTGGTGCTGGCATCTACTGATAATCTTTTTTTATTCAATTTGAGACCTTCTTGGTACTTAGTATACTGAGTGATTTCCTATTGAAAACCAAACATTTTAAAATTCATTATAAGACTCTAAATCTTATTTAAATCTGATTTAGCTGGCTTCCTCTGACATTATTATGGTAGGGGTAAGGGAGAATGCCAGGTTGCCCAGTTAGCTTCTGTTGAAACCTGAAGGTTTAGTCTCATTTCTTCCAGTTCCCCGCTAGGCCTCCACTGCTACCTTCATGGGTGGGAGGGCTAGGAGTGTCTTGTTACTGCTTTCCATGTGGACTCCAAAGACACCATGAGGAGGGGAAGGTTGTTAAGGCCCTTCAGGAATGCCAAGGATGAAAGTTCCTGCTCTCTTCTCAGCCTTCTTTTATACAACCCCAGGGTGGGGACTGGGGTGCCTCATTATAATCTGGTAAGGGTAGGAGTCTAGCCTCCTCATTTGGCCTTGTTGGCATGGGTATGGGTGGGGCCATAGTTTTTTTCTATGGAGATTGGCTGAAGTAGAACTCTTATTGTCTAAAAATCTTCTGTCATGTCAGGCTGTCCCCTTCCTTGTCCTTTGCCTAGAGAGAGCAGGCTTTTGTTTTGTTTTTTTGTTTGTTTGTTTTTTGTCTGTACTCATCAGTGTTTCCAGGTTGCTGACTTCCTAAGCCCCAAGTCTAGAATATATGAGGCAAAAAGAAAACCCAAGGAACTCAACAGTATGTAATTCCTTGGTATATTAGTTTGTTAGGGCTGCAATAAGAAGTACCACACACCGAGTGGCATACGCAATATAAATTAATTTTCTTACAATTCTGGAGGCCAGAAGTCCAAGATCAAGGTGTCTGGAGAGTTTCTCCTATGGTCTCTTTCCTTGGCTTGTAGATGACCGCATTCTCACTGCGTCTTCATATAGCTGTGCATGTGTGCCCCTGGTGTCTACATGTCCACATTTTCTCTTCTTATAAGGACACTAGTTATATTGGATTAGAGCCTATCCTAATGACCTCATGTGACCTGAATTACCTCCTTGAAGACCCTATCTCCAAATATAGTCACATTTGGAGGAATTAGGGGTTAAGACTTCAACATTTGCATTTCGGGGATTCGGCACATGACAGTTGGGTCCCAAGGTCCCTGGCCTATCTGCCTTCCCTCCACCTTTCAGAGTCTTTTATGTTTGTTTTATATATAATGCCCAGCGTTTTTAGCTGTCCTTAGTGGGAGGAATAGGGAAGAGTATGTGTACTTTTTCTTCCCAGAAGCGAAGTCAGAGCATTAAAACATAGTTGATGACTTATGTAGGGTCTGGACTAAGGCCGTGGAGCAGAGCTCCTTGCATTGGAGGCCTCAGTTCTCAGACAGTGGAGCTCCTGAGAGGGCACCCAGCATAAAGGAAAAGATTGACAAAAAAAAAAAAAAAATCAGAACTAAGGTCCAAGAGCCTAGGGAGTATTTTAGTAATAATGTTGCAAAAAGTGAGGTATGAGGTGGCTTAGGAGATAAAACTAGACTTAGAGAGACTTCACCTAGCCAGAGAATCAAGGAAGGCTTGGTTCTAAGCATAGTACTAGAACTCATTCAAGACACCCATCCCAGAGTGTGGGCTCGCCTTGGGATATGGCTCTAGAGTGAATCTGAGTAACCATAATACCTTGGGAGGAGGACTACTTTTGCTGAGGATAGGCACCCCAGTATAGAGCGTGACACAGAGAGGAAGCCACCTCCCATCTGATTGAAGGGTTGTTGTCTTGGCAAGCTGACAGGGCTCTGCACCCAGGCCAGCAGGGCCCATGCAGCAACACCTGTGGCGATGGCAGATGTCCTGCCGCATTGGCCAAAGGAATTGCAGACCACAGGGTCCTGAACTAGATGCTCATGAAGCCGAGGTCGGCAGACACCGGAGTCGCCACTGGAGTGGTGCTCTGATGGCTGTAGGGCAGGTCCAAGCTGCCCCCACTTTCACCCCTCCTCGGGCAGCAGGAGACTGCTATGAGCATGCCTGGGATTTCTCATGTATCCCTGAGAGAGTTTATGCCCTGGAAAAAGCTGCTTTTCTTATTAGTCCTGTAGGGGGCTCTAGAAGCATCAAGATTTGTGATACTGATGTAGAAACGACCTGACTTGTACTAGCAGGTACATTAAGGGAAGCACATTAGTCAATCCTAGAGCCCTTGTCTGAGTTTCTGGGCTGCAGCCAGGAGGGGAAATGTGGGTTTTAGAAATGAAAACATCATTTTTATGCAGGAAGTGCTCCAACACCTCCTGTTTCTTCCCAGTCCTCCAGCCCATCTGGCTGCCGCCTTGTCGTCCCATTTGCGTTAGGCTAGCGCAGCAGGCTAGAGAAAACAGAAAGCCTGTCTGGAGCTCAAGGATCTCCACTGGGGTAGGCAAAGCATGGCATGAGTCCCACCTTCATTTTCTGGGAGCAAAAGGAGAGCTGGGTCTTTGAATGTTCCGCAGACACACCCGTCACTGACCCTGGAATACGCATGTCTCCTGTTCGTGAGAATCAGCTCTCTAGTCCCTGATTTCAACCGAGCACTTATGGAGATCGAGAGTGGAATTTCTCCTTCATTTATTGCCTCAAAAAGGCTCTCCCCAGGGAATTAGGGGGTAGGGGGAGGGGGGGAACTACATTTTATGGACCCAAGACCTCTAACAATATGAAAAGAAGTAACACCATTGTTTCCTGCTATCTTGGACAGATTCCTTAGGAAGAGGAAAGTGTGCCATTTTGGTGGGAGTAGACAGGAGCCATATAGAGTCACAGAGTAACATCTTTGATTTTATATAAAACTCAGGTCATTTTTAGTTCTGATTTTCTCTCCTAAGGGCTGTCTCTTTCAGTTACGTCCCATAGCTTGAAGCCAGGGCCCCATGGAGGAGACCTACAATCCTGCATTCCATCTTGCAGTAATTATGCTATGTTCCAGCAATAATGTCTTTAGTGTTTAGAGTGATCTTTCTACGGTGCAAATCTGATCTTGTCAGGCAGGGTTAGATGCCTGACCTCTGTGCCCTTGTGATGTATATACCTTTATCAGCACTCTTATCACACCGTATTAAAAGCCTGGTGTTCTTTTTTTTTTTTTTTTTTTTTTTTTTTGTGTTATGCGGGCCT